>NW_010973187.1:16098077-16106966 GCF_000737465.1 Haliaeetus leucocephalus | reverse complement strand
GGCGGCGGCAGCGGCGCGTTGCTGGGTCGCTTCGGCGTGTTGCTGCAGGCGCTGCTGGCTCTCTGCGCCTTCAGCACCCTCATGTGTGAGTACCGGGGGGGGGTCAGCCGGGATTTTACCCCCCCTGCCCCGCGGTGGGTGGCCGGTGAGGGCTAGGGGACGACGACACCCCTTTATTTGTAACGAGCATCAAGTTTTGCGGTGTCTACCTGTAGGATTTAAAGCGGTGGTTTGTAACAGCCGGCGGTTACGGTGCTTGTTCTCAAAAACTCTTGTTTCCAGCCTTAATCTGACGGTAATGAAGCGCCGCGGACTTGCAGCTATAATCCGGTAAAATTGGCTCCGCCTGTACGAGCGATTACTCAGTGGCTTAGAAAATTTTAATGAAGCGTGAAAACTAATGGTGTAACCCCATGATTTACAAGGAAGAAGCTAACAAAAATAGGGTGGGTGTCCGATATGATGCTGCTTGGTTAGAGTAATAGTGCCTCTAATTGCATTGTGATGTTATTTTGTTCAACTTTGCTCAAACTGTAAAGTTTTAGGGCTCCAGAGGCTGGGGGAGGAGGTTACCGAGAGAACGGGTTTAGCTGATTACTGCTGAGGGGTGGCAGTGAGAGAAAGCAGCAAGGTAGCAAGAAAAGGTGGAGAACACTAATACTAAAAGACTCAAGAAAATTTACTGTTGTTTTGTGCTGCAGCTGCTTTTTACTCCAAGCAACATGTGCGTTGCTCTTCTTTTGGGTTAAATGCTTTAACACAAGTTGAATAACATGCCAGAACTTGATCTGTTTTCCTTCTTTAAAAGCCTGCGGTGACGGTGAACTAAAACTTCCAAGTTTTCTGGCTAAGTAGCCACAGATTTTGAGGCTCACTTGCCCCTCTCTGCCTTCTGGAAACTGCTTTCAAAGGCGCCGGTGCTGCAGTTAACACCAAGCTGCCAGGGAAAACTGCAACAAGTTCTTCCTGTGGTAACTGATAGCTTTTTCCAGCTGGAATAGCCCAGTTGCAACACTTCACTGCTTGTGTTTCACCAAGTATTGACAGTAAGAATAGATTAATTTTGTGTGTCTGTTGCCCCTAGTGAAGTGTGCATGTGGGTTAATTGTCCCATAAACTCCATGGGGTGTCCCATAAAATCAAGGACATCAGTTAATCACGTTGAAATATTCCTGTGGATGAAGGCTACGTAACCGGTGCTAGCAAATCACCAACCCTGGGCTAACTGTTGCCCTCCCACTGGTGCAAGGGCTAATATTTCCTTGAAAGTTAACAACCCCTTGGTTAATGAGGAGAAACTGAAAGCCGATCCTACGCGGTTTCATTGTGAGTCCGCTCAATGACTAAAGCGGTGAAGGAAACCGCTGGCTGGGACCCCAAAAGCAGATGTGTTTACAGCCCTGGGATCTCAACCGCAGCACCTCCTCTGGCCGCAGCTGGGCTGGTGGTCCCTAATTCACCCCAGCTGTTTCTTATCTCTGCCCCATTCACACACTCCCAGCTGGAGGCTTTCTCAGATCTGCTGTTGGGGCTGTTTGTATGCAGACTTCTAACCCAGCATGGTTGTAGTGGGTTTACCACGACTTTACGTTAGGCAATAACTTGTTCTGAAGCAGCTTTGGGGCTATTCAGGTGGTCACTTCAGTTGGCAGCCTCCTCGGGAGGAAAAGGTTCCAGCAGCTGGGAGATATGGGAACCTCTTGAGCTGGTGGTGATATGTGTGCAGAGTGAAAAAGGTTCCTGGGAACCTTGACCTTCATCCAGCCCCGCATTAAGTTGGGCAGTCCCAGCTGGATGACTACCTCATCTAGACCTTGGGGTGCTGCTGTCACTGGAGTCGGCATCAGCCCGTCTTTGATACTTCTTCTTTCAGTATTGTGACATTCCTGGGTGTGTATTTCTGTCACCTGAATGTCTGTGATTTCTGTTTAATGGGATGTTACAGGCCAGCTTGCTTGGTCTTACAGGTCAATGAGTAGAAATTCAACTGCTATCTGAATCCAAGCCAATGCCTTTTGCATTCCTCCTACTTTAAAGTACCAGTTCAGCTTAGCTATAGGAGTATCTGAATTCGAATAGATCAGATTTCCAAATTGTGCAGATGCTGTTCAGAGCACTTAAAAACATCTAGAAAGAACTTGGACTAACAATAGCGTGGTGTTTTGCAGGTGTGAGCGCGTGGGATGCGCTCGCAGAGTATATACATCCACAGTATGGGTCCCAAACATGGCCTGTTGCAGGAGGGATAAATTTATACGTTGTTATCAGAGGAGTTTGTCCTTGAATTTCTGTCTTTTGGGGCTGTGGAAAGACTGTCTCCTGCCAACCTGGTAGGAGAATCCAACGGAGGAGGAAGTCAGTCTTACACGACTGTCTGAATTGATGTTCTGTGTCTGGGTTGTAGGAAGCACAGCTCATATGCAATCCTGGAAGAGAATATAGCGGCAAAATAGAGCTGGCACCTATGGTTTCAAGTTTTATTGCAGCAGCCCACTGGGTTTCTCGAGGTCAGTTTAGCCTGTTGCAAAGGTCAATTTAGAGCAAAAGCTCTTGGGCAGCAGAGGGAGTACTTGTTTCCCTGTAATGGGATGAGTGGGATGGTTGCTCCCCGTTGCTCTAGGGTACATGAAAGGGGTCCTTCGTGTGGTGAAAACAGGACCCAGAAGTAAACGATGCCCAGCCTTGGTAGGGAATCAGGGAAGTTGTTTAGTGTGGTTATATTAGTCTGGCTAACTACCATGAGCAATAGTGACAACAGAGTTCCTTTGAGCCTACAAACACTCTCTTGCTTTTCCAGCAAGAAGGTCTTTAAGCTTGTAGTCAAGCCTAATTCCAATGTGGTTGCAGGCTTGCTCCATTTGGTAATCAAATGAAAATGAGTTGTTATCCTTCCTGCCTGCCTGCGGTGGCTTTGGAGGCACTTTGGCTGTAAGGACACTTGCTGTGAGAACTAAGGCACAAACATTTGAAAGAAGAGGCAGTAAAGCCTAGAAGCTGCGGGGGTGTGTGGCAATCCAGTTCCCTGTGTAAGAGCTTGCCCATAGGGAGGTCATGACATGGAGAAGTGTGGATAATTATGCAATCCCATCTCTGCCTTGCTCATCACTCAGCTGAGTGGAGAAAGCATGTTGCAGTTATCTCAGCTGCGGATTCTGGGTGTGATTTGGGGGTTGAGTCCCTGCAGCTGGTGCTATTTGTTTAAACCTTTTTTTGAGGAAGGGGCTGTAGACTAGCAAAAGTTGTTCAGGTTTGCACCCTGGACAGCAAAACCCTTTGAAATGAAGGGAGATCTCACGTAGGAATTTTGCTATAGCATTCTTTGTGGATTAACTGGAGTGCAAGAGAAACAGATTTGGGGAGTTAAAGGATCTTTTTCTCCATTGTGAATGGAAAAAGCTTTCCTTGGAACTGGTATACTTGTGTTCTACCCCACCACAAACAGTGTGGAGGACATCTAAGAACACTTATTTCTCTTCCAACTTCCTCTCTTCCTGAGACTGTCTTGGCAGCCCTCTGAGCTCCTGAATGAGGTTTAGTAGCCCTTGTGCTGCAGGTTTCAAAATACACTTGGCTCTTGGAGAGAGTTCATGCTGCCAGACAGGGAGAGCTGTACTAGGCTGAGCTCCATAGCCCTCTTCACACAGTGAAACCTGGTTTTCAGCTTGACTTTTGAAAATGTCTTGATCCTGCCTTATGCGACAGCATTGTCCCTTTATCTCCTCTTGCACATCGTTGCTGGATGCATTCTTCCAGCACATCTTGCCTTAAGCTTAGCCTAAGGCGGCAGAGCTGTTTGCAGTAGGGACCCAGGTGCTGACCCCCCAGGCAGGGCTTGATGATGGAGGTGCTCTGTTAGCAGCTAGCGTGGTGGTGTTTTACACGCTGGCCCAAGTATCTTGTCCTGAGGCAGGACCGTGGAATAGGAGTTTGCCAAACTGACTGTAAAAAAAGCAGTGGCTCTTGACTGTGGTAGGAAACTGCTGGTAAAGAATGTAAGAAGTATCCCCTTGCTCTATGGTCTGTGTTTTCCTGGTCCCTGTGGACTTACCAGTTGACCTTGCAATGCATTTTACTCCAGGATGGTGGGCAGTTGGTTAGTGAAAATGGGAAACAGGATCCTAGTGTATGGAAGTGTCTGAACTTTGAGGGGGACTAGTGGAAGTGGTGGTACTCGTCTCCATCACATAAATCAAACTTAAGCAACCTTTTGTGACTTTTTAGAGGGCCAAGGGGTAATCATTTTAAACTAAAGGAGTGCAGATTCAGACTAGATATAAGGAAGAAATTTTTTATAATGTGGGTGGTGAAACACTGGCACAGGTTGCCCAGAGCGGTGGTAGATGCCCCATCCCTGGAAACATTCAAGGTCAGGTTGGACGGGGCTCTGAGCAACCTGATCGAGTTGAACATGTCCCTGCTCATGGCAGGGGGGGGTGGGCTAGATGACTTTTAAAGTCCCTTTCAACCCAAACCATTCTGTGATCCTGCCCCAGTGCTAAGTTCACTCTTGTTGCTATATATACTTTGAGTTGCAGCACTGTTGCTGTGCTTCAAAATTGTCTTGAGTGCTTTCTATGTGTGTCCTGGCTTTTACCCTGAAAATCTCTCATAAGGGTGTGTGGAAGTGTGTGTGCATGTCAGGAAAGAGAAGAAATAAAAGATAGATCACTTGATCTGTCCAGACTTCCATTCTGGTTTGAAATAAATTTGCCCAGGACACGAGAGCACTACAGGCTTACTGTGCCCAAGACAGGCTCTGCTGACTTTGCTTCCTCCAATACAAGTGCATAACTGTGTTTGATTTTGATTATTCACACACATGTATATTTAAACGGGAACTTCACTGCTGCAGATGCTTTTCCCTCTAGGGGAAAACAAAACCACAAAGGTTAACTGTGTCTCTGGAAATGCAAAGCATGGGGCTTTGCGGAGTGTAGTAGTCAATTTACGCGTAGGTTTGTGGGTTAAGCAAAAAGCTGCATATGGCAGGACTCTCAAGACGTTTTTCTTCTGCTTCAGTACATCTGAAAACTGGCTGAGCTTGAAAATGTACATTGCGCTTTGTAAGCTGGAAGGTCTGTACAGCACTTGATGTGCTTCATTAAGCTGCATGCAGCTTTCTACAAAGCTTTTGATATGTCAGCTGTTGATTAAGTTGACCTCTTCTTGCAAGTCACCTTTTGAACAGCTAAACAGAGCAGTAAAAGCTGCGTGCTAAGCGAGGACTGTGAGGTTCCTGGTTTCTGAAGGAAAAAAATGGGTTGGATGAGCCGAGAAATGAGCTGGCAAACTAGAACTGCGTGAAAAGTTATCTGTAACCCAAGAGCTGCGAAGCAGCTTGCACCTTACTGAATTGGTTCCGCAACATGTGGTGAGCAGTTGATGTTGTAGGTGACTTTTAACTCTTTACAAGAAACTTTACAGGGAAACTGGTCTTCTGTAATTAAGAGATGCAGCAAGTAAAGCTTTGAGGAGTCTGTTAAATTTCCGGCTGTTTGGTTTTTAACAGCATTTGTGAGAAAACTGTATGGCAGATAGACTTTAACGATAACTACCAGCCCAATTGCATCACTTCATTCTTCAGGTATTGCTCTCTTACTGATCTCAGATCTTATGGTCTTGAGATAAAGCATTCTTTGTCTAAACCCCATTTTTCAAGGGACTGACTTGAAACGTAGCGATGCTTTATATGGAGAGAGTCACTACTGCCTCCCCCAGGACAGAGTTAAATAAAACACTCTGCATTTGAGCTGGAGCCCAGCCCGAATCCAGGTATCCCATAAGATCTACCGTGCCATTAAATAATATGCCCTGTTCTCAATATGCAAAGCCTGACTGATGCTTGTTATCTCAAAGCTATGGTTTATGACCACCTGGCACTTGGCTATAATGACAGCTGTAAAAATCCACGTAGAAATAAGACACACAGGGTAGAGCTTAAAACCGAGGACCAAAGTACTATGTGGCCTTCATTTGGGCAGTTAGGGTCCCCAGATGGATGAATGTTCCAGCTGAGGCTCTTGATACGTCTCTGCAGGGTGGATGATGGGGAGGTGGTGCTGCTCTGTGGGTTCCAGCGCTTCCCCTGCACTAGACCTGCAGATGACTCTGGATTTGTATGGGGAATAGGAATAGGTGGGATAAAAAAATGTGAGCAACAACACAAGAAAGGGAAGAAGACCAGCTGTTATGCTCCTCTTGCAAGTCAGAGCACTCTAACCCAGTATAAACCCTTACCTGAAAGGTGCTGTAGAGTAGCCCAGCGATAGCTGGATATCTTCAGGAGGAGCTAGTTCAATCTATATACTTCCCTGCTGCCTCAGGTCTTGCAGACCCAGAGATAACCTAGAACATACCCTCCGTTCCCAGCCCTTCCTTAAAGTATCCCCTCTGCCAGTTTTGCCACAGGTGTTTACGTTCTTGAAGCATTGGTACAAGCGTATTTGGGAGGGACTGACTAAATACATCTAGTGCGGACTAGAGGGTGTAAGTCAGTAGCAGTCTGTCTCGTTAAACCACTGGTAGGACTTCTGCTGCTCCCTGAACTGATGGAGGGTGTGTGTTTTGAGCCTTTCCAGCTTGGGTGTGCTTTTATCTCGCGAGCAGCGGCTGCTGCTTCCTCCCATTGTGTCTCAGGTCGAGCCGCCGGAGTAGCTGCATGCCCAGGCTAAGAATAGTGCCAGACCCCAGGGTTTTGGCCTCTGTATCCTGTATGTTGGCTTCTTTCCTGCCTGGGGCTTGGAAAAAGCCTGGGAAAGGGTGTGTACTTCAAAATAGGGTGAAATGTGTTATTGGAGACTATACTGCCTATAAATAACATGGAGGCTGGGCAGGCGAAGAGCTTCTGTTTCCTCCCTGGTACAGTAGCTCCGAGTCCTCTTCTGCAAAGGCCAGAAATAAACTCCTGACACATTTGCTAGTGTGACATTGTCCCAGAGATGGGCTTTACAGTAGGCAATTTAGCTAGCCCCTCTCTTAAAAGGAGGTGACAGCGTAACCAGTTCCGGGCATTGCAGCCTTTATTTTTGGTGGACCATTCACAATTTTAGTGCATTAACGCTGCAGTGCTTTCTCTGAGTACTTCTAATATCAGGTTCATTTTCAGTATTCATCCTCTGGGGCATGCCACTGAGCTCAGTGGGGTCAGGCTTGCACCTCCTGTAAATCAAGTCCTAAAAGCTTTGTCTGTTGAGTCGACATCTCCCTTCCAAACCTCAACTTTTGAATCCTTTGGTTGATTGCAGTAATATTTATCGAGGAGATGGTCTGACTTGCAGTCAAGCATACCTAAGCTTCTCCTAGGGAAATAAGTTTTCCCCCTTTAATTTTGTAGAAAACTGACTTAGGAGTCTGTTTTGCTACTCAGCAGCTAGTTGCTACTGCAGCTAATTCTGCCTAAATTAGGGGGTTTATTTCCGAGAGGGGTAAAGGGCACCTGTGCTGATGCACACATCTGCAGTGTCTGAATACAGTATGGGGTCCATGGGGGATGCAGGGGGGATGTTAGACACAGGAGAGCTCCACCATCAATGGGGTGAGGAACAGCACGAGGGAATTGGGTGGTTGCTGCTGTCCTTGTCTTAATTGATTATAACAAATGGAGAATTTGTTTAAAAACAGAAGTAGACTGTGCAACAGCATTGCTGCAGACTTGGGTAACTCCAGGGAACTGTATGTGTCTAGGGCAGGCAAAGCTGTCCCCTTTCTACTGCATCAAGAAAACACCATAATAAATGTCTACAACTTACTACTCTGGAGGGGAAAAAAAAAAAGCAAGGATAGCTGTCATTGAGCTTTTATCTTCCAGTTTTCTGACTATTTACATATCCCAAACTTTTTTTTTTTACATTTCATGGGTTCTTACTCAGATGGCCAACTTCCCCCCAGCCTGGTGGTCCCGAGGGAATTTCAAGTCTGTATGATCTTTATTGTCCTTGGCTGAAGAGGAAGGGCCTGGGAGTATTTTGTTTCCTGCCCTGCCCTTTCTCGGCCATGGGCAGGGTATGTCACTCGAACTGTCACTCATCTTCCTTCCCTTCTGGTTTAATTTCATGGCTTTTTGTCTGCATTAACTGGAGCCAAGTAGGTGGAGAGAGGTAACTTAGGAGGACAGCAAATCAAGAAGGCAGGCTGTCATCTCAGTGGTGCTTTGCTCCTGATTAATGGGATAGACCTGGGTTCCCGTGTCCTGACTCTTCTAGGAGCATCTTCTTCCCACCTGCCCAACCTTTTCCTGGGATGCTTTGGACCACGTGGCAAGTCTGAATGCTCACACAGCACTTCACGTCCACGCTGTAGCGAAATAGGGTCAGTGCAGGGTTGGGTCCTGCAGGAAGAACCTGGACAAGCAGTCTCCATCTTCCTCTGTTTAGCACCTTGTTTTTTCATGGTGCTTGCTGTAGCACCCTGCTCTGTTACAAGGATCCATAGTCATGAACGTGGCATTTTCAGCTTTATTTCACCCAGCATCTCCTATCAACCTGTGGCGTCTCTGCAGCAGCAGTACGCACCACGGGGTGGTTTTGTGCTGTCAGAGAGGTAGTTGACTTGACACAACTCTTTTTGCTGCTCTTCAGAACACAACTAGCTCTGCTCTGTGATAAAAGGGACAACTCAGTAGGCCATCGACGCTAGCTGGGACTTGCCTTAAACATGCTGCAAACATCCAGACTTTACACCACCAGTGAAAATGTGAGTTGAGGCTGATTTCTCAAGCTGCGCCGCTTGAAGTTAACCCTGGAGCAATTGTTCCCAACCTGCATTCAGCTTTGAGGTTCCTTGCTGCTTTTAGACTTCAGAGATTTGTCTGAAAGCTTGCCTGTACTTCCACTGGTGTTTTCTTCCCATTAGAAAGACTGGGGGGGGGGGGGGGGGGGGAAAAAAAAGGTT
>NW_010973187.1:15952616-16098067 GCF_000737465.1 Haliaeetus leucocephalus | reverse complement strand
AAAAAAGTGGGGGGGGGGGGGGAGTAGAATCTAAAGGTTCCTGTGGATTGTACTTGTTTCATTTGTTAGTAGGACTAGTTTCCTATTTAGCAGTGGTGTGAAGAGGCATGAAGTGAGATCGGCAGTCCTTTCTGTGTGTGTATAGCATGCTTGCAAAGACCTAAAAAGCAGTGACTAGCATGTGGGTCTGAGGAGCAAATGCATGCCAGAAACCTGGGGGACCTGTGCTTTTCTGGCCTGTGGTGTGGTCCAGAGTGCTGCCCTAACTGAGCCTGCAGGTATCTGGCAGTTTGGGAAGATCACTTGGCTATAGAGATGTGCAGTAACATTGCTTCCTTGCAAAAGCCAGCTCACTTTACAAATGGGCAAAGCTGAGAAGGCAAGCGGAGTTAAAATAATCTGTGCTGTGGTTGGTAGCGCTGTTGAGAAGACAAATTCCTGGTGTAGACCCAGTACGTGCTAGTCTCATTTTTAATCTAGTTGGATGGGGGTTCTTTCCTATCTTGTGCAGCTCTGTGTGCACTAAACTAAATTTTTAATTGGTTATAGGTGCTAGAACTTAAATATCACATATTTCTTGTTTGCTTGATGCACGCATAAGCACGCACAACTTTTCTTAAAATAAATCTTAAGGGTGGCTTGATCTATCCGAGCCATGGTAGCAAACCCTTGCCTACAGCCGGTGGAAAGCTGAGTTGACCCCAGTGAGTGAAGACAGGTTTTGAGAAGAGCAAAGGAGACTTCAGCCTTTTTCCAACCCCATCCAGCTGAGCCTGTGGCTGTGCATGCCATGGCTTGGCTCTCGGCAGGGCTTGGAAGAGGAGAGGGACACTTTGCAGTTGCTGCTCAGCCTGTTGCTCCAGAGCCCCACTGTGTTCCCAAAACACAACAGAAGCAGTGCTGCTTCAGAGAGGGTTTCATCAGCTCCTTGAGCTTTCAAAGGCCTGTTGCTACTTTTATGTGGATTTAGCATCACCCCTAACCTCTGGGTCACAGCTACCAAACAACTCTGCTGCCTCTTTAAGCTCTGGTAATCTTGGCTGGATTTCTGGTTTAATTTGGAGACAGCCTGCTGCAGCTCTGCACAGTAAATGCCCTATTAAGCAGTTAATTATTTCTCCATAATACTAGCTTTTATCTTTAATACAACAGTTTTACTGTCTCTGATAATTACACAGTCTCGGATAACTCTCTTAAATCTAATGAGGCATGACAAGCTGTGTTCAACAAGGCACCACACCATTAACTTCTTACCTCTTACTTGTCATCTTATCACACTGAATTACTGTATTTCTAGCCTGAGTGGCTGTGGATACATAACATGTCACTTCTCATTAAGACAATAATGAAAATCATCCCTGGTGCTCTCATGGTCAGGCTAGTGGTCAGCTGGCTGACCTGGTGGCCTGCAGACCCTTCCCAGCAGCTTCTCTGCAGCATCATGCTCTTTGCCCTGTGAGCTGAGCAATCTTGTTTAGGTTCGGTTTAAACACTTCTGGCCACTCAAAACAGCTCGCCTGGTCCATGGGTCTCTTGCTTGTGGGTGGGTGAAATGCAAATGACCCTTTGAAGAGCATCAGTGATGATAGACCTTGTTTGTGCTGATGGAAGTCACTGCTGCAGGGATAGCTCATGGTGTGACTCAGCTGGATGAGGGAAACCAGGTTTTTTTTCTGGATGGGGATAGGACACAAACGGCTGCAGCAGTGCCTAGTGTAACTCGATGTGACTGCTGCTTTGTTACTCATTAATGGCAATAGTAGATCAGGTCATTGGAGTGCTGGTTTGGTTTTCTGTGGATTTGAGCGTGGCACTGAAAACCCTGCATGTGCCTGACCGAAGCCCTGGGGTTAGGGGGATTGTTTTTTCATATATCGCCCTGTCACCTTGCCAGTATAAGAAGTACAAAGTTTTACTTCTGAAATGTCGAGGCTCCTGGCAGGGAAGCTCCTGCATCCTTCCAGGCTGGACCAGGAAGGCATTTCCCAGGGGAACGAGCCCAGGCTGTCCCTTGGGGCAGGGGGTAAGGCTCCAGCTGGCAGGCTGGGTGCTCAAGCACAGCTGGCCTGAACAGATCAGTTAATTACCATCTAGATGCAGAACAGCAAAGAGCCCTTTATTTGGAAATCGGCTGTATCCAGCTAATGTTTTGGTGCTTCTTCTCAGCCTTTCCTGAGCCTGCCGCTGGCTCTGCTTTTGGAGGTGGGTTTGCTTTCTGGTACATGGAGCCTGTATGAGTTGTGATGTTAAAGCTGTGTGTTTCCCCACCGAGTAGGGGAGGAAAAAGTTTCAGGTTATAACCCGAGTCATTCAGATTCCCTGTGGGCATTTTATGGGATGCCCATGGGACCAGCTACTGTGGTGTGCCTGTATTAGATCAGTTCCTGGCTCTAAAAGGGCAGTTTTACTTGGACAGAAGCTGTTAGCTTCTCCGCAGTTTCATTAACTGAAAGACTAACCAGTGCGTGGAGCGCAAATCTGGAAAGAGAACTGGATACCAAGTTATGTTTTAAAATGGTGCTGGCCTTATCAGCAGTGTTAGTGATCTACAATGGACCAGAGGTGTTGCTTGTGCTCCGTTCCTCCTACAGGCAGTACGGAAACTCATGTCTAGAAAAGTGCATCTCCTTACCCCACTGGAGAGCAGGCAGAAGCATTTGGCTGCGATGTCCCTGCTTTTGTCTGTGGCACTCTGGGGCCCTGTCTTCATATCCCCTGGGAAGCATCCTCATGCGCCAAGAACTGTCAGCAGTGGAAAAAAAAAAAGTCCCTTTGGTTGTAAATTTGAAGGCAGTGGCTGATTACTTGTAGCTGGGTGGGCGGGGGGGGATGAAGAAAGAATAGCTGTGACAAGTGGGCTGGTGTGTGTCTGTTCTGGCTTTTGGTTGCTTTTTAAAGGAGCAGAGTAGGTTACAGGGCTCCCAAGGGTGAAGACTTAAGTGATGATAAAATAGATGAATGGATGGTCTGTTTGGGCTTCTGCAGTCTGCATACTCTGCAGTGCTCATTGCAGTGATCTGCCTGGTATCGGGCGCAGCTGGGATGTATAGAAGGATTTGGTGATTAATGCTTACAGTATGTACTCTTGGAGTGGTTTCTCTAACAGGGTCATACGTCGCACATTGATTCATACTCATGTGTCCTGCTGCTTTCAGGCTCTTGGTTTCACTAGATGGCACCACCAAGCAGCTGCTCTGCTCGCATCCCCAGCTGCACTGCCAGCAGTTAGAGAGGATGCACTGAATTTATTATTTTTTTCCATTTCCCTCAAAAATGTTGTAGCTCATTATTTTTAACTCCGAATCTTGTTCAAGCTGGCAGCGTGTTTGGGAACTGATTGTGGCAGATTTAACCCGCTGCCCATCTTGAGCTCGTTAGCACTGGTGAGGAGAGTGGTTCCAGCAGCCAGGACGATGTCGGGGATCTGGACCCTCTGTGTCTCCCTGAGGTTTGGAAGCAGCGTGCTTGGGGCAGCAGCTGTAATGATGATGTCTCTAGCTCTTGATGTAGCTATTGGCAACCTTACCACAAAGCAAGACAGTGCCACTGACTGCCCTTTGCTTTTGGTTTGGTGGTTGTTGGGGTTTTTTCCTCCAATTAATAAATCTAATGTAGTGGAAAAGCCTCTTCCAGGTCTGCTTGTTCCAGAGCATTGGTACCTGTGGGTTTAAAGGGAGAAGAGTTGCCCTGGTAGCTGATATTTTCTAAAATGGGCTTCTAGCTGGAGCGACAGCAAAACAGTCAAAAATTACTTCTGCATGGGATGAGGTACCTGGTACTTTTCCATTCGCAGCTCCTATTTGTGCATGTAAAAGCTGCTTGAACCCAAGGAGAGCATCAAATCTCTGTGACAAACTAACTGGGACCCTCTGAGGTGCTTCTGCAGTGCTCAGACCCTGCTCTGAGTAAAGCTAGGTAAAAATCCAACTTGCTGTTATCTCCAGGTAGTAACTAGAAAAAACTCAGAGCAGCAACTGTAAGAGACAGCACCAGAGAACTCCTCCTGAGAGGAGGAGAGATGTGAAGGACTGCAAGGAGCAAACTCCTCCGTGGCCAGAGGGGCTTCATTTAAAGAATCATAGAATGGTTTGGGTTGGAAGGGACCTTTTAAAGGTCATCTAGTCCAACCCTCCTGCAATGAGCAGGAACATCTTCGACTAGGTCAGGTTGCTCGAAGCCCTGTCCAGCCTGACCTTGAATGTTTTCAAGGAAGGTAGAGTTTCTTCAGATATTTTTTTCAGGGCATGTGGTTGGTGGTACTGAAGCCGTGTGTCTCAGACTACTGTTCCACAGTGGTAGCCAGTGGGAATGCAAAATATTGTGTAATGAAATAATGGTTTAGTACTAGCTGGTGCAAGCGTGGAGCCATACCAGCTCGCAGGGGTTTGGGGGTTGGCACTGGTACCTCTATGCTGGAGAAGTGTGCAAGGTCCTGCTTCTTCAAAGGTCTTCTGGTCCTGTTAGCTACAAGGAGGAGATGCCTTTATTGTGCTGCTGTGACTCAAAAGCTAAACAGACTCAGCCCATATCATTTGCTGTTGCTACCATAATTTCATGTTGCCTGGAAGAATTATTAGGGCTGATAGGTAGTGATGAACCCTCCCTAGCTTCCCTTAGGTCACTTCCCAGGGCATGAAAATGCTGCTGCTGAAGGATGCCAGAAGCACACAAATACCTCCCAAACACCTCTGCTGTTCATCCTTCTGACCTGTGGGTGCATGTGTTGTTTCTGGTTAGTTTGGAGCCAGGTCCTTCAGCTTGGCTCAGCTTTAGACTGGCAAATGCTGAGGGTCCTCCAGATTTTTTTGACTACTTTTGCATTGAGGATTGGCACAGACCACACATGTGTATCGGTTCAACTCTGCTAGTTAATGTAACCTCTCTAATTTTCTTTGCAGTAAAACGATTTAGGGAACCAAAGGAAGAGAGGCGTCCCTGGAGGATATGGTAAGATTTTTAATTTGGAGCTGGAAAAGACCATGTAAATGTAATATTATTTTCTCTTATACTAACAGTCTTCTAGGCCCTCTGAATATCCTGCATGGTATTTAGTCATTAAATTAAATGCTTTGCTGCCACTTCCCAAAGAAAGCTCCATAAAGTAGCTAGTGCTCCCTAGAAGTAAAATTCCCTGCCTAGCTCCTCCAGAAAAGCTTGTTTTTACTGTAGGTGACTGAACTGAGAGGTTATGGTCCCCTCTAATCTGCTGGCATCCCTGCACATGGGCTCTCTCCCAGACAGGGTCAAGTTTTGTTCTTAAATTTGACTAATCACTTTGGTGTCCCCTGACCAAGCTCAGGCATAGACCAGGCAACATGTTTGGCCGTGTGTTGATATAAGGTAGCCGGGTATTGCTGTCAGCTTTGGACACCTCTACAAAGCATCTCTGTATTGTAGGATTTATGGGCTGCCGAGAGGTGGGCATATGGTTGGGATCAGCTTATGGTCAGGCTGGCTGGGCAGCATGGAGCTACCAGCTAATGTTCATGGTGAAAAGCCTGTCAGTCTCCTCAGTTTTGTTTCTTCCTCTAAAATAATTTGGGAACTCTATCCAATTCCCTGTGGATGGGTGCAAAAATTGTAAGTAGCTGAACACCTTCCCTGCACCTACTGCTGGTTGGAGAAACTGAGGCTGGGCTGGGCACTGGAGGGTGAACTGCCCTTTGCTGGAGGCTAGAACTCAGCAGCAGATCTGCAAGACTGAGCTGGTATGTGCTGAAGTGGGTTTTTGGTTTGGGTTGGGTTTTTTTAAGTGTTTGGAGTTGGCCAAACTGCCGCTTTTCACCACGTACAACTTCTCGGGGATCAGGAATGCATCTCGGAGGAAAGCAGATCCGTGCAGGGCCTTTGCTTCGGTGACTGATCTGTTGCTGGTGCTCCAGGGCACAGATCTTTTTGCCTTTTTTCTCCAGGTTTTATGATACTTCCAAGCAAGCAATAGGTGCCCTCTTCATCCACTTTGCCAATGTTTTTCTGTCGGATCTCACCGAAGAGGACCCCTGCTCTCTGTAAGTACGCGAGGTGCTTGCATTCATGTCCTACATCTGTAAAAGGAAGAAGAAAGCCTTTTCGAAAATGTCATGCACAGTGAAAACTGATCTATTTGAAGTCCTACATGGGGATAAACCATGCTGAACTTATTTTCAGGGTCTGGGTTGTCTTCTGGTCTTTGCAATCTGCTGGTCTGATGAAGATGAAGTAGTGCAGCCATGCTTTTCTGATGATTAAAAGCACCTTGAAATATACTGGCAAAAAGCTGCAGTAAATAACACAGCGGTGTCCCATGCAACTACAACTCTTAAATCTGCCATTTGTTTGCACACCAGACTTTGCACTTTGTCTGGTCTCGGACCAGTATTGAGAATGTTTTCTTAACTGTGTGGGTGAAGGCCTTTGTCCAATGTAAGGATATTTTTTTTGGACATTCAGTTGCACCTACCAGGTGTATTCCCATAGTCCTGCTGGGGCGCTTTCTAAGCCAGAGTTAGGACTTAATGTAGACGTGCCACCTGTACTTCAGACCAGCCACTTTGCAGCTACAAATTTAGTTTCAGAATTAACTTTATCTTGTTTTGAGAAACTTCTCTAGGCTCCAAAATGCTGCTGAAAACCTTCTGGCCCATCTCTTTTTTTATATATTAAAGTGCTGCACCTTGATATGTTTCTTTAAACAGACACAAGTTTGGCTGAGGCTAAATATAATCTCTAAAATGATTTATCGTTGTTTTTTAAACAGACACTGTTTTAAAATAAACCCTTCTGTGCTTATGCTGTGCCCTTTGGGTTTGTTTTTTTTATTATTATTATTCTTAATGTGTATTTTACATTTCCCTGTGCTGTTTGACTTGTCATCCTGAACCAGGCAGCTTAAAACTCTACAGCCCTGTCCCTGGGCTTTGAGGTTCATACACTATGTGTCCTGCCCAGTATAAACCACCAGAGCCTCATGTTTGTATCGGAGTACTCTGATTTCAGCAGCTGGAAGCTGTATTAAGCTAGCCTGAGCCTTTGGGTGTAGAAAAACTTAATGTCATGTTTTTGAAGTGGATATCAAAAGCAGATTGTTATTTTCAGTGTCTTTATTCAGAGGCAGTATCAAGTTCTGGAAAAGGAAATGTTCATTCCTGTAGCTCTGTGCTTGGTATTTTCTTCATGCTGTAGAAATCTGGCCTGATCTGGCAGAAAGTATTCCAATAATGGAAAACTGGCCAGAAAACATTAGTCTGAATGATATTTTTTTTCTCTGGAGTTCATTAAAATACCAAGCCCTGGATTAGAGCTTGGCCCCGCAATCCCCAGAAGGTCCCTGCAGGTCTCCTGCCTCTGGTTCTTTCTCCAGTGAAGCTGCAGAGCAAACCTGTCGAGTCCAAATCTCCTTGTAGGGATGGGTGCAGCTCTTGGATCTGCAGTGAGGACCCTGAACTGAAGACTTTTGGGGACCCCGGGATGCCTGCTGTTGAGCCAGGGCTTGTCACCTCTCCCAAGACCTTCTGCTTCTCAGTCTGTGTCTCTGCTTGTAGGAGCCTCTTGCAGCTGCTCAGTAAAATGGACCTTTTTTTGTCTCTTCTGCACAGCTTGCAGAGGGGCTGTGGTGTCAAAGAAGCTTCCATTTTCTTTGTATGAAATTCCAGAAATGTTTGGTTCTGCTTCCCTGAAACTTGGGGTTTCATCCTAATAAGAACACAAGATGCTGCAAATGGAAAGCCTCCTTTTGGGGGTAAATCTTAAGCAAGGCTAGCCCAGGAAGTATTTAATGCTATATGAATAAATGAGCAATGCCAGAGAGTTGGCAGAGCCTGCTCCCTTCTCTGCTGAACAGGCTTTTAAACTAAGGAATTGCTGGTAAGGCTATAGGAAAATCCAATAAAAGAGAAAGGAAGTGAGTTTGGACTATTAAGTGGGGATTTTTTTTAAATCTTGGGGGTTTTTTATGGATTCCCATATTGAAATAAAAGATTTTGAATAAGATTTAAGAACACAGCTGAAACCTGAATTTTCCTCTGCTCTTAGCTACCTTATTAATTTCATCCTTGATGCCACGCTGGGGATGCTGCTGATCTGGCTTGGCGTGAAAGTCATCTCCTGGATCGTGCAGCATAAGAAGTACACGTACCTGGTCTTCGGAGAATACGGTAGGTGCCAACCTCTCCGCACAAAAGCGGCTTCTTTGCTCCCAGCTATGAACAGGGAGAAGGAAATGGCAGAAATTGCAGTTTGGGGATAAAACATGTGAGCAGCCGGCTTCTGTTATCCCTTCTCCAAGGAGCTCACGGCGTGGTCGTGATCAGTGTGTTAAATGCTGGGATGTCACTAGGTCGTGGGTAACTCTGCTGCCTTGCCAGGCACACTTGAGCGTAACGGGTTGGTGATGAACGGCTGAACGTTTCCTTGGGCAGATAATATACCCCCAGGACATGTATATGGTAAATTAAGGTGTTCGGGTGTGGTGGGTGGTGAGTTTTGTAGGGTTCTTCTGGGTTTTTTCGTAGCATCTCAGTTCAAAACATGGAGCTGTGCTTGCATTTGCCTTGAGGTGTAACGGGCATCAGCAGGACATAGCCTGGCCCCAAAACGGAGCTCTCAAATGACTTGGGGAGGGGGTGTGGAGGTGCCAGCTGGTTTAAACAAACAAACAAAACAAACAAAAAAAACCAACACGAACCGCCTCAATTTTAAGCATGCCTGAGCCTGGCCTCTGTCTTTGATTCTTGCCTTGAGATGGAGAAAAGGAGTTTCCGAAAAGCTTTTCTCAGCCAGCCCCACTAGAGGGTAGCACTTCTCTTCAGAAAGAGCAGAGCCAGCTTCCAGGAGAGCAGTGCTGCTCTATAGCTGCAGGGAAGGGAAAAATTAACCCTTTGCCTATTTCAGGTTGTATCTGATATAAAGACGAATTCAGTCTTACTTTAGAAAACACATCCTGTTCCTACCAATCACGTTCCCACCTTTATGACCTTAATCATTAAGTTTATTCTGAAGGTAGTCTTATTCCTTTATATTCTTAGTAGCTGCTCTGATAACCGAGCTGGTGAAACTTGGACCATAACAGGATTAGTGTGGAGACCCCACTGGCTTGTGAGCTCTTACTCGGGCTCACGTTCAGCTTGTGTAAATGGGTCATGGCACAGGATGAAGGGGATGCATCGAAATGATGGGACGTGGCAGGGCTGACTCTCATCAAACCTGAGAGTGGCTTTGGAGGCTACAGTGGTCTCCAGAGCAGGTTCAGCATCCTGACAGCATGTATTTGGTGGGCTTTTTTTCCTAATGTGTTCCATATATGTGGTTTTTTTCCTAATGGCTCTTTCTCAAAATGCTGAGGAGCCACAGAGTGCTGAAGTCGTTCAGATGAGACAGCAGAGAAATCCAGATGTTCTTGATTCAGGGACTGACATTTTTTCCCCTCTTTGAGCAACAAGGACTCAAAGCCCAGCCACAGCCATCCCAGGGCACAGCGTCAGCTTCACATGCCACATCTGCAGTTGAGCAGAAGCAAGGAAATGTTGAAGTGTATTGACAGCTTGCTTTAACCTTGCAGAGCAGTAATGAACTTCCATTGAGCTGTAGCTGGACCCTCATGAAGGCTGGCTTAGAGTACAGAAACAGTTCACTCCCCTGAGGAAATCTTGCTTTCATTAAAAATAATAAAAAAAGTTTCTGCTGTTGCTTGAATTTAGGTCTTGAATGGGGGATTAAATATCTCATCCGAGTGCTGCTCTTGGTGCAGGTCTCTGGCCAGAGTGACCACAATGGAAAAGTTAGGTGGAAGTCAAGTGGCGTGTCCAATGCAATCCTGCTGTAGGGCTAGGGAAGGAAAACACTGCTATCCTCATCTCAGATGTTAAGTAACTTCCAAAACCATTTGGAAGATGCTAGTAAACTTTGTACAGTTTAATACAGGCTCCAGAAATATGATTTGTTTTCTAGTCTAATTGCTGTACCAGATTTTATGTTGCTTTCCTCAATTCTCCTGAGGAGCAAAAGTGTCTCACGCAGTCCTGCAGAGGAGGAAGGGCAGAATACCAGGGAAGCACCAAATCTGTGGTGCAGACAATGGTGAGTGCCATTGCTCCAACCATCGGGAAAGAACAGTTTTGTCTTTGTCCAGTATAGCCAGTACCCATCTACCTGCATGGCCTTCAAGGGAAAAAAAAAAAAACAAAAAAAAACAAACCTCTTGCAGCTGCTTCCTTTCTGACCCTCCAACTCTTGGTTGCATCCCTGCAACTGATGCAAACCTCTGCAGTTACCCGTCGTTCTGGGCTCCAGCAGTCCCTTCTGCTCTGCCGTCGGTATGCCCGTCTCCACGGCCCTGGGTGGTTCTCCCTGTATGACTGTAGTAGCTGCATTAATGAGGAAGGAAAGAAAAGGGAAGTGAAAGCACCTAAATCTATGCTGCTATTTTAAGCATGCAGCTGTCCAGGACTATTTAGAAAAATCAATTGCTTTTGTATTTCCAAAAACCAGGAGACGGCTGTTCTGAGATCGGCTTCTCTTGTGCCTGAGCTCTTAGCCAAAGGCTGCCACAGCCAGGAATGACCTGGGTTTTAGCTAGCGGAGAAGTCAAAGGCTCCCATATGCTTATGTTCCTCCATCTTTGCCCAACAGCTCTTGATTACTCTTTGGGCTGCTTCTAAGCACAGGAAACTGCATTTTAAAAGGCTGCTGTCTCTTCTGAAGATGCTTGGCTCCTGAGATCAAAGGTTGGAGAAGTTTATTCTTCATCTTGGTTCAAGTAGGCTTTGGAGAGTGATGGTTGCCTTACACAGACTCAAAGCTAACAAACTCCACAAATGCTCTGTGCTCCGTTGCTCTAGCAGGGTAGCAGCAGGCTGTGTCTATAGGCCCTTTCCCTGTAGGGAACTTCTGCAAGGAGGAGAAAAAAGCAGAGTTTAAGCTGCAAAGGACTTGGGAGGTGGATAGCCAGGGTCTTGGAGGTGCTGGTGGGCCTATACGGACTGAGCAGGGGAGATGCTGGCTGGAGTCAGAGTGTGCAAATGAAGCCTAGTTCAGCTTTGTGCCCCACCTCCAAACTTCTCCGGCCCTCTTCTCCCTCCCTCATTCCCATGGGAATAAGCAGGTCCCTAGAGGGACCCTCTGGATGGCTGCAGTGTCCTGGCATTTTAGTTGTGTCTAATAACTCTAAAGCGTTCCTTTAGAGATACTGGAGTATTTCTTTTAAGTAAGCATATGCTATGAATTTGTATTAAGAGATGGTTTCTGCAATGTGCAAGTAACATGCTCTAGAAAAGCGTTAAGATACAAGGGGGAGAAAAAGAGGGTGTTCGTGCTTGAAAATGCCTCTTTGGATGCCCATCTGGATGCTGACTTGTGTATGACCATGGTCGTGGTCGCTGACCAGTCTAAGCTTGATGCTTTGTGCTCATTCACTGTCTGGAAATGGAAAAGCATGTTGCTCGGAGGCCTTTAAAGTCTGTTTCATGGCCTGTTGAACTCTGCTGGTCAGATTTAGTTATAGGAGAATGTGCTCTGTGCCAGCTGCTGAGTTTAACTGAGGACCTGTGTAGGCTGCTTTTGGCCCTGTTGTGGTGGCGTACAAAATTTCCATAACAAATATTCCCACGTCCTGAAGCAGCCAAGGGAGCTGGCTCCTAATGCTTGAGGAAATACTGCTGAAAATAGCTCTAACCTGAGGGGCTGTCCTGTCCTTAGCATGCTTGGCCTTTCCAACCCTAGGACCAGGGGAGGAAAAGTAAGGAGGGGACTGAGGGTCGAGTGTGTGGTCAGGTCCTTTGCTCTCAGCAGGGCTGCAAACCGTTGAACCTCCTGGCTCTGGAGGATGGCAGCAGCGTTTACCCCGCTGCACTAGCAGTATCTCTGGGGACCGAAGACCCAGAGCAGTGGTGTGACGCTGCAAACTGGGGACTGATTCCAGCTGTATATACTCGCTTTTAGTTCAGGTGCAGGACATGCCAGAGAGGGTCTGGGATGTCCACTGGACCCACCTGGCTGCATTAGGTCCCAGTCTCTGAAAACCTGTTCTTGCCCTCCGGGTGAGCGCTTCTCTGCAATTCAGATGCTTTGCTGCTATTTCTTATCCTCCTCTATACTTGGCACTGATAATTAGATCCCTTGGTTTTGGAGGTGCCATTTGAGTATCTTTTAAGAGGTTTTTATTGACTTTTTCTATCCTCACCATGTCACCCAGTACAATTTTCAGTGCCTTCAAATATTTGCTTTTCCTCAGCCCCCCTGAACCCTCTGCTTTAGCTATGGTTAAGCTTTTTCCTACCTGCTCAGTTCACACACAGTCCCCAAAAGACTGTAAATAAAGCTGGCAGTAACATGTGGGCTATGCTGACAGCTTGGTACATTAGACAGCCTGGATTAAAACTAATCCTGTTGTGTGGTAACAACTCAAATACCTCAAGCAGTGCCACTTTTGCTCTGCGAGCAGTCAGGCTCCCACGCACAAGCGGAATATGTGAGACGTGGTTTGTGTGAGCTGCTGCAGGCACCGGTGGCCCTAGGTCTGCACCAGGGAAGTTTTGCTGATGGTGGGGAGCACCAGCAACACTGCGGGAGGAGACCAGTCTTAATGCAGCGTGTGCATCCTTCGGGTTGAAGGAGGATATTTATTTCTATCCGGGTGGGAGATGGCTATAGAAAGGTTTGAGCAAAGGGTGTTCATTAAGCGAAAAGGAGACGTTGGTGGTAGAATCGATGTGTAGAGCTGAGATGTCCTGGGTTACCTTCCAACTAGAACTGGGGACAAGAAACTGGAAGTGTTTGAAGGGAGCAGGATACATGTTTTCCTAACAGGTGTGATGTGGAGGCTGCAAAGATCCTTTGGACCAGTTCCCTACTCTCCTATAAGGAAAGGGAAGCTCTGAACACAGCAAAGAGGAGGGCATCTTTTTTTTTTTTTTTTTTTTTTTTTACTTTAGCCTCCAGGTAGCAGATTAGTATTTTGCTGGCTGGCAATCTTGTGTGACAGAAACAGTCCTGTAGGCCCTCACCTAGATTTATGGAATGGAAACACTTCATGTAAGAAGAATCCTCTCCCATCCATGGAGCAGGGCACCTCTGGACAGCACTTGATCCATTAAAGACATTAAGTTGCATCTGAGGATGCCTCTGACCATCTTGCTGTAGGATGCCAGCACCTCGGTGGGGTGTGTGGTTAGCTGGGATCAGCTCAAGTTTTCCATCCTTGCTTCCTGTGGAAGGAGGAGATGTGTCCGATCTGTCTTATGGGCTTGTCCAGGGACCACACCAAAGCTCCCTCTTCCCCGATGAGATGCTAATAGATGGTGATTTGTATGTTACTGGTATTAGTCAGAGTTAGATGAATTAGTGGTGAGTTAGACTTGGATAATGGCCACTCTGAGGTGGATCAAGGATCCTCGGATGACTTCAGACCTGCTGATGTAAGGAGCAGCCAGCTGAGCTCCTTGGTGAAGGGGAAATGAGCCACCGTCTGTAGCTGAAGTCATCCTTGCAGCCCTGTGGGCCATGCTGCTGTTTCATTTTCATCTTTGTCCTGAGTTATTTTGGCACAGAGCAGCCTCCTGTCCTTGGGAGACCAAGATGTAGTAAGAAGTAACTGTGGAGACACCCTCTGATCTTCCTGTCAGGGGATAGAAATTAAGTCCTGCCTAACTCTCTGCTCCAGGATGGACTCCTGTACAGAAACATCTCATCTCATAGTCTGAAAACAAAGCTCAGAATGGAAAAGGAGGAGGAAGAGGTTGCAAACCAGTAGCAGTCCTGAGCTGTTTAAGGTGATAGAGCAGATGGCCAAATCTGGCCCCAGCATAGGTCTGTGGGTCTTTTTCCATACCCTTCCACTGTCTACCCTGGACACATAAGAAATGCTGATGTCCCTCTTAACTGTGGAGGAGATTCACAGCATCTTCTGTAGGCGGTGCAGAAAAGACCAGAGTGAGAAACAGGAATATTTGAAGCTCCATGCTGTGATGGAGGCACCTTTGACAAGGTGGGATGTGGTGGGTAGTAAGGGGTGCAGGTCTGTCCTGCTTAGTAGTACAGACTTGCTGTACCACTTGCACATGCCCTGTACACTTAGCAAGTGAAGCTGGCCTAACTGGGGCAGACCTCTGGTCTCAGAGAAGTGGGGTTTCCTAGGTAGGATCTTGCAGTTGCACAGCAAAAACTGTTCTCTAGCAAAGGGAGAAAAGGTTTTCCAAAGGCTGTCAAACCTCAAGAAAACTCAAGAGCAATTTGATGGGTTTCTTGCAAACTGGAAGTGAAAGGAAAATTTTTTGGGCGAAGAGCTGTTAACCTTGGAGACATGGGCAAGTCCATGCTGAGGGTGGGTTAAGAAGCAGGTTGTCTTCTCCAGTCTCTGTGTATCAGCCTGGTTAGCCAAAACCTGGCTAGGGCTGTCTAGTGCACAGTATGCAAAACTAAGAACCATAGCCTGCTGTTTGTGATGATGAATGGTAGAGATCTCCCATCCCCAAAAGGGCATGAGGGGCCAGGTACTTGGGAGAGATGTCAAACTTGCTGCTGCTTTGTGGGCAAGCAAAGATGACAGAGGGGAGTGTTCTGCAAGTGCCGTCGTGACTGCAGCTCAGAAGAGCCGACTTGCAAAGGGTGCTGTGGCTGTTAGTCCTGTCTCCCCATGGGGGACAGAACACAGCTGACAACACAGAGCAAAAGGGAAAGAGTTCAAATGCAGGAAGGACACAATGGATATGTTTGTTTTCCTGGTTTTTTTTGTACTCGCAGCTCGGATGGGTGATGGTAACACGGGGGTTTGTAGGTCTTGGGGTATGGGGCAAAGACCCCCACTCTACCTCACCTGTGCCAAAGACAGCTAGGCACACGAGGCTGCCGGGAGAGGCTGTCCACACTTTGGGAGGATCAAAGCCTCTCCGACCCTGGCCTTTAACTGCCAGCTGCCTGTAACACTGTTCCCGTCTCCTCTGCAGACCACCCATTAAGCCGTTGCCCGCCAGGGAGCGGAGACGTGTGCTTTCTGAAATCCTCCGCGGGCTCCGCTGCTTGCGCTTGCACGTAACCTTCCTGGCTCCCTCTTCCTTCCCTCCCTCTGTGCGGTTGCCTGCTGGCCTGGCGCGCTCTCCTCGCCGTCATCCCAGCTCAGCAGCTTCTCTGCACCTCGGGCTTCTCAGTCCTTCCCTCTCCCTTCCTTTCCTTCCTTCTCCAGCACAGCTTGAGCAATGGAAAAGGTGGGATGCGAGGTGATCGTTCTGAGGTCTCCGGCATGGAGACGCCGTACGCTTCTACTTCTTAGCCGTAGCTTTGCAACGAGGCAAATGTTTTGGTATGTTGCTAACAAATGACAGAATAAGGACAAATACACATGCAAACCTGGGAAGCAGATCCCCCTGGAGCTGGGCTTGGTTGGATACCAACTCTTACTAAATCCTGCTATGCACTGCTGGTCTCTGTGGCCAGAGGTTTACACAGTGGTTTGGATAAATGTGCTTTTTGCAAACTATGGGTGGTGTCTTCCCCTGCCACGTCTCAGCTGTATTGTGCTGAGAAAAGTGGGGCAGAGCTCCCAGTCCGCTGCCATCTGACAGCACGTCGAGCATTGGCATCTCGCGGTGGGTTGGGTTCTCTTGCACAGATGCAATTCCAAATTTTGGCCTGATTATGCTGGAAACAAGTGTTGCTGGGGGTTATCTTTATATTCAAGTGGTAAAAGGAAATGCTGCAGCTTTCCTAAGCCAGATACTGTAGCTCAGTTTTGCAGACCTGAGATACTCTGATGAGCCTGGGAAGATGATAACCAGCTGTCAGGGTGCTTACAGAGGGCTGAAGCAAGCACATGTAATAGATATGGTACCATTAGCATTGTTAACAATGCAAATATGCTTTTACTTATTACTTGGTAAGTACCCCATTGGAAGCATTCATATTTAATTAGCATTGATTCTTTTTGAGTCAATTGCTCTAAAACCTGGAGCAATGGAGCCCCTGTCTCTTGCTCAGACAGCAAGTATCACGTAACCAGCCGTTTACTTCATCAGCAAAAAAAAAAAATTAATTCTGTTTAGGACTGAAAGCTTATGCTTCTTGTATTGAAAATGGTGACCAGAAATTTTCAGACTGTTGCTGGTGACTGGGTGGATAAGGCTTGGCAGGAGGCAAATTGCAGATGATGTCTTTAATGACTGATTTTTTTTTTTTACTTTTTTTTAATAGGGGAGTGTGCAGGATACTCACTGGTCCTTGTATAGAGGAGGGTCAGTCCAGTCTCGGGGATTGCTATTGGGACTAGCTTTAATTCAGGAAGGATTATCAGTCTGCCATTCTGGTCAAAATGGCCAGGATTTTGTGAGCTACTCCTAAGAGGCTCCTATCCACTGGAAAGGTGGGGGAAAAGTGGAGGGGATCCAGCTCTGCAGACTTTTCTAGGTTTGCCAAGTGAAAAGAAATTAAATCTCTGGTACCTTGATAAGAGGGTACCAGACAAGGGGCAAACAAAACAACTGATGCCCCAAAGCAATGCATGCTTGTAAGGAACGGTTTGAGTAGGATGCTGAGGTTTCTGAGCTTTGAAGCTTTCTCTAAGGATGATTTTAGTGGTCTGTGCTTTGAGGAGAGGGGATACTTGCACCCTTTTACAAGCAGGGCTTCCTCCCCTCAAACCCCTGTATCCAGCCAGCTCAAAGTAGCTTAACACCATGGGGTGGATACTGGTAATGGCCATTGGTGGCTGAAGGAGAGGGGCAAAAATGCATCTCCAAGGCCCTGTGCATCCTTTCCCCCAAGTGGAGGAGAACATATTTGTTATCTAAACCAAGATTCATAAAAGTTGATCCAGTCTCCTTAGAGTTACCAGGAATGGCTTTTCCATTAGGCACTCAAGATACAGCTAAGCTGTGGCCCTCGAGAGCTCAGGAGTGGCTGTGAGTGCTGGGGTTGCTGGATAAACAGGGAATTTCAGGTTTTCAGGCAGAGCCAGAGCTGTGTCTCTCCCCTTTTACAGAAGCTGCCTGTCTGCTTTGTGGGATGCTTGTAGGACTTGCTCCAGCAAAGCAGTTGATCCAGAAAGGACAGGCGATGGGGCAAGGGGATGCAAGGCAAGATTTTTGGTGGTGGTTTTCTCCTCTTGGTGTATTTCAGAGGTAAGGAATGGAGAACAAGGCAGGAGGAAGATGAATACAGATATTGTTAGCATCTGGGAGGTAGGTAGGGCTTTTTAAGTCACGTCTGAAATTCCTTTGTTACTTGCTTGCCCTTCAAATTAACCAGAGGTCTGGTTAATTGCCATCTTCATTTCAGAATCTGCCCTAAAAGGAGTAGAAAAAGAGAACTGGCTTCTAGAACAAAAGGCTGGTGGCAACTTATAAGGGAGAGCTCTCTTGCTTATAGGCAAGTTTAATTCAAAAGCACAACTGCAGTATGAAAGGCAAATAGCTGCCCTGATAACAGGGATTCTCCACAAATGGAAGTGGGGTGCATGTTTGCCTTTCTGTGCTTATTTTTCTACATCAGTTTGCAAAAATGCATTGTGAGCTACAAGTAGCAAGGGATGCAAGTCTGCTAAAATTTCTCTAATGCAAGTCAGATTTACTTTTTTAATTAGAAAGATTTGAGCTTAGATCTTGGTATGTTTTGATGTTCAGTGGAGTAATGTCTTATAGACCCATCAAGGACCCCAAATCTCTCTACCCCAGGCATGTGCTCCTACAACTCTAGATAGAAAATCTTTCCACTAATTTTAAGTTTGGTATTGAGTTATTTGTATTGCTGCAAAACTTGCAATATCAAAACGCTTCCCTGTCCCTCTAATCAGCTCGGGTATCAAGCATGAGGCAACTTTTCTGCAAGGCTGTCTCCTCCTGTCCTCTGTGTCAGATTTAATAAGCTGTTTTCCCAGGTGACCCTCCACAAGCTGCTGCCTGGATTGGCCAGTGTATCCTCTACTTGCTGATAATGGTTTTTGAGAAGACTGTGATTAGCCTTGTCCTGCTTATCCCTGGTTGGACAAAGGTAAGCTTCTGAGCTGTATTTTTCTAGCCACAGCTCTTGTGGCTTGTTTCTTGTCAGCTTTGCCTTATTAGTGGTCCCCATCATCATAGGTCTTTAATCTTTATGACTTGTTGACATCTCTCTGTAATTATTAGCTATTACTTAAGTTTGGGGAAATATGACTTTCATAACAGTTTGGCTTTTGGTACATTCTGTTGCTAGTCAAAAGCTAGTGGAATAAGATGCTGCTTTAATTTTCTTTTCCATTCTTGGAAGGATAAAATGAGCTGGGCTGGCAACTGAGCTACTTCAGTTCTGCCAGAGGATTTCATCAAGTCAGTTCATGTTGGTGTTTTGTTATCCCATGCCTAAACTAAGGGGATTTTTATAGGTTAATTGCGGATGAGCTATCTCAGTAGTATGCTGTCCTTCCCTCCCGCAACTGTTTCTGTATGGTAGCTCATGCAATGGTAACTGTGTTGATCATGAGTTTCTCTTTTAAAAAAATAAAAATAATAATCCTGCGGCAGTTGTAGCCACGTACCTGGTGGCAGGTAGGTGTGATGGGTATAAAAACCAATTCTGGGTGTTGATGGGTAACTCCAGTATTGAGTGCATTTACATGTAGTGCCTAGTACCTCCCAGGCTGATGTGACTTGACTGAAGTTATTTACAGCAATCTGGGAGCACTTATCTGTTCCCGTTAAGGGCTTGTCCTTCTAACCCGGTAGCCTACAGTGCTGACTTGGACGTGAACATGTTCAGCAGCACGCACTGCTAGATCCAGAGATGCTGTTGGATTCCTCTCCATGCTTATCACGCATGGCTGGTGTCCTTACTTCGCAGCTAGGCTCCAAGGAGCCAAGAAAAGTCCCACCAGTTGTCACGGCTAGTTAAAATGAAAGACTAGCAGTACTTATTTCTTGATCTGTACAAAATCCTGTGTTTGGCAGCTGGGCTAAAGGAATAGCCCATGTAATCTAAGAGCTGGGCTAAAGCAAAGGCTGCAGAGCCCTAGCTAGGAGACTGCTGGTGTAAGAAGGCAACCAGTTTGCAGCAAAGATCTCACAACAGAGCTGTTCATATAATGCTTCTGAATGCTTTCCCCTCTGCAGCTTCAGCAGATCCTCCTGGGTTACATCCCAAACCCCCAGCTGGAGCTCGTCCTGGTCATGCTTGTTGTGCCTTTTATAGTCAATGTAAGTGGTGCCTCTGCAAGCACTGGGTGGGGTGGTCTGGAAATTACAGTCCCCCCCAATGGGGAGCGTGTGCAGGAACTGGCTTCGGTCAGCCTTGAGTAATTGAAGTGATTGGGACAGGGTGGAGGGGAGTGGGAACAAATATATTTGTTGTCATGAATACACAAATATGTTACTACTGCCTTGCCATGGTCTCCGTTCCTAATTCCCGTTCCCTTGTCCAACCTGCTGGGTGGCTGACTTTGAAGAAAGCTGGGGATCATTAGCTGAGGGTTGTGTCTTGGCAGCAAGCTACAGGTGTGGGAATGACCCAAAGCCCTTTAAGTTCCTATAGGATGGCTTGTCAGTGGTGACTTTCGGCAACCTGCCAATCTAGCCGTTTGGCTAGTCTTCAAATTGCATCACAGAGAGGCAAGGTGTTCAGGTTACCCAGATCTTTGAAAAACTAGTTTGGTAAAACCTCTTGAAAGCTCAGCTTTTTCCTGGTTTCCCTGATTCTGGGTAATCCTTGACCTGCTGCTTACTTTCTGTGAAGATGGGAAGTGAGAACAAGGTGTCAATATTCAGATCCCCCCTGGACAAGGAGCGAGTTGAACTCTTTTCAGTTTATACCATGAGCACCGCAACGGATGCGGCATTGGCAAAGTTGGGTTTATCCGCCTATGCTACCAGGCTCTTTCCCCACTCCAGATTGCATTTCGTTGTTTGAAAGCAAACTCTGGTTCTTGAAGAACTGACCAGTGACCGATACAGAGCGAGCAGGTTGACCCGGGATGGAGCTTGGCTCAGTGGATATTTCCACATGGAAACTTGGCCTATTGTGGTCTTTTCCACACCCCCACCCCATCCCCTTCTTCACTGGGTCAACAACTATGGAATCAATAAGATTTATGTGAGAAGGGATCTCAGGAATTTGATTCGTCCAACCCCCATGGACACACTTGATGCAGGGTTAATTTAGATATCGAATTAGGTTGATCAAGGCTGGACATCTGCAGAAACCAAGAGGAGAAGAAATAGCTGTGATTGAATGACTTTGCATTTTGGTCTCTGCAACCTATTCATGCAACTTCTTTCTCCCCAAGGCCATTATGTTCTGGGTTGTGGACAGCTTGATCATGAGGAAATATAAGCAGAAGGACACCCTGGACATCAATGGATCCACAGAAACTCCTCGAGCTAGGAGGACTGAGGAATCTCAGGTAAGACCAAGGATGTCCCGTGTTTGAGACCAAACTGCAAGCTTATGGCATGGTCTGTGTGCTTCACCACCATCATGCAACATATCATCACATTGCCTAGACCTAGGGTGATGCTTTATGCATGTGATTGATGATCCTTCTAAGTCAAACTGACTTTCCATGCTTGTAGCTGAGATCAACAGAAGGATGTCTTCTGGGATGATCCGTCCCTGTCTAACAAAGAGCAATATTACAGCCTACAAAGTGTCGCTGAAATGTTGCCCTAAATGATGACAGTATCTTGTGAGGGATGGGCTAGCTTTTGCACTAACCTGCGTGGGCTTGTTGGAGCAGTAGGCTGAAGCTGGAGGGGTACCTCTGCACCATCTCTTCCAACTTTCCCATTTTTAATTGTAATTAATCTTGGCTTAGAAGAGCTTGCTTTCCTTACTGTAATTAGTAGCATCCTTCTTAGAGGACAAGGGCTAGCTGGGAATCCTATTTTTGTCAGCATTTGGCATTTTTTTAGCCAGATACTGGTCTGTTAGCTGTAGGAAGCTGTATTTTGTGTAGTCTGAGCTTGACACTCAAAAGTTATGGGGGGGAGGAAGCGCTCCAGTCCCAGCAGACTTTGTTCTTGTTAATGACATGTGATTTGCTGAGCAGTTGGTATCTTTGCTTCTCATCGCCTTTTGGGCAGAGACCACAGCCTGAGTTTCTGGGTTGAATTCCCTTCCTTCCCCTGGCACCCAGACCCTCTTTCAAAGTGCTCTGTGTATGGCGGCTGATATCCCGCAGTTCACTGGCGAGACTTGCTGAGATAAGATAGCTTCTGGCGGTTGCAGGCTGGCTCCTGGACTAGCTTCTGCTAAGGAATTTAGGATGAATGGAAATAGCTCTTGCTTTCCAAGAGCTCTTTTAAAAGAGTAACAGCTCTTTTGCTGATGGGTGAGATGGCCAACTACTGGTGACATTGCAATGCACACGGAGGTAATAGTATTTAATGGTGTGCTTGGCGGTCTGCACAGCAGCGGTGGCTTCCACAGCTCAAGGGTGCAGTGGGGAAGCAGTCGCAGCTCGTGGGGATGCGGTGTTGGAGGCATCCTCCCTCTGGCAGGGTGGGCAGGCAGATGTGAGCAGCTGTTGAGACAAGTGAGTCACTGCTCCTGGCCTGCCCTCCAGATAAACAGTTGTAGCTTGGCAAGGTCACTAGAAACATATGAACAGTGTGCCCCAGGGAGTTTCCTGACTGGTGCGTTTGGTTGGGGCATCCTTGAGAAATCTCTTATTGTTTTGGAGAGAGGAGGGAAGAGAGGCCTGAGCTGGGCAGTACCAGTATGTCTTGATAGTTGTGCATTGAAACTAAGAACTCATACCTAGGATGTGAAGGTGGATTAATTCTGGGCACGAACATCTCCCTGGTTATGGCACAGTCACGGTTTCTTAGTGGTGATTGATGTTCGGGAGTGAAACCTCCTTGAAAGAGCTAGGTTGGAGGTTTGCTTCAAATGAAAAAGCGGTGGTAAAGATCTGCCTTACTGACTGGATATGCTGGTGTGTTCCTGAAGGTTTAAGATTGGTTAAAATTACACCAGCTCAGAAACAAGGGTAAGGAGGTAGCATCTCTAGTTGAGATGCCAGTCTCCTTTCCAGCTTTTCAAACCTAAATTTGGAGCATCTAGTCTTATAGATGGCTTGCTGCTGTGGGTACACAGATGGTATCACAGTTAATGGTTTTCCATGGAAATGGAGCTGATCCTCTGCCTTGCTCCGCTGAAGGTGGGGCAAGTTTTTTGTGGCCTCTAGCTCAGTTTCGGATAATCTGCAGGGAAGATATCTATTAATCTCTAGAAGCTAGGAAAGGCTCTTCTGGTAGTTCAACTAGATGGGTTGCTTCAAGCAGTGGAAACTGGACTCCTACCATCTGACTCCTGTTGTCAAAGGCTTCTTCCATCTTCCAAGTACTTGAATCTCTCAGACAAATTTTTGCTAAGACCATCAATGTGCAGGTCGTCTTTCCATCTTGAAACCCTCTGATCCATCACTGCAGTGGAGCTACCAGGGGGACTGGTTTGTACCTGGAACAGTCTACAGGCACTGCCTCCTTTCTGCTCAGGCATGTTCCTGTGCCTCTGGCCCAGCAAATAGTTTGGGCAGAGAAGGCAGGTAATGAAGAAATACAGAAGTGGGTGACCTGCTTTTCCAACTCTGTTTTTTTGGCACTGGGCCTTGAGGTATAGACATAGGCTCCTGCTTCATGTGTCAACTTTTTTAGGCTATGAATTAAAGATTATGTTGGCTGGCTGGGCCCTAGAGCTGGATTGGTTGGAATTTAGGCTCAAAAACAGAAAATGAGGGTTTGCTGGGCTTGTTGCTGCTAATAATCTGTTCGAGTTGGGGAATTTCTTCCCTCCCAGCTGCCCCACAGAAAGGGAAAGAGGGAGGCTGAGAAGCATCCCTGTACAGGGCAGAGCTGGCTGAGGCTAATGTGTCCTGCGGTTTATCAGGGTTCATCAGGGCTGTCTGGCAGCAGGCGCCAACAGCTCCCCATCATGCTGCCTTCTTGAATTTCAACACTCTGCCTATCTTGCCAATAGCGAGTGTCATTATTTTCACTCGAACTAGCAGTTTGTGTTTGGAAAAGGAAGGGCAGAGAGGAAGGAGAATGGAAAGGGTGGGCTGGATTTAACCTGTGAAAAACCCACACTCAGTATTTCCTATAGGGATAGCAGGAAAACTCAGCTTTGTCCTTGGCTCGGTAGACTAGCTGGGTAGCAAGATGAAACCCAGCAATCCTGCCACTGATGTCACTTACTGAGTCTGCAGCATAGACCAAAGGCTCTTCTGGTGAGCCACAGATGTGACAATGGGCTTTTGCTTATAACGGAGCAAATGCTGAACATTTTTACACTGAAACCCTGAAAGGGACAAACTCATGGCTGGAAGAATTTCACCATTCCTTCCAAGTCAGTCTTAAAGCTTTCTGTTGTTTCAGACTTGTGCCTTGCCTTGGTAAATCCTCACAGTAGTCTTTTTTTTTTTTTTTAACTCCCCCCCTCTCTCATGGGATGGAAAGAGATCTCCCGAGAGTACCAGTCTGAATCCAGTGCTGTTCAGGCTGGGGAAATGCGTTCATCTGCGTGGCCCTTATTTCTCCTTTGCATGTGTCCTGCCCTTGACCTGACTGTCTTTTCCCTTGCCCTTGCAAGTGCCAATAAACTTTAGATCTTATCAGTGATTTCTTTGTTTCCTCTGCTCAGGAAAACAAGTCAGTTTTAATAATGTTTTATTTGATCTTTTTTGAACTTGTTTTTGGTTTTTTTCCCAAGGGAGGTGAGTGAGTTTCTGCTTCTTTTCTGAAGGCTCACATTTTCAGAGACGAGCCTTAAAGCAAAATTTGGTCTAATAATGGTTGTCACAAGTACCACTGTTAGGGTGAAGCTAGAGGCTAGTTTAAGGTTGGGAGAAAAGCTAATATACTACATAGGGACATGCCTTTGGCCAGCATGGAGCTCAGCACCTATCCCAATTCCCTTTATAGGAGCTGTGACTTTTGGCAAATCCCTAGGCTGAAGATACTGATGAATGCCAATACCTATGCTGCTTGCTTTTAAGTATTGAAGAATACTCCAAGAGCGAGTTTGATTTGCTGGTTGCTTAACAGAGCTGACTTTTAAATAGCTCAAGGTGAACTAAGGTGCTTGGTCCTTATGGGAATGTTAAATGAAGGTGGGCATTGAGGTGCCGCTGGAAGGAGATTCTCCCACCTGTCAGCCCTTGTGTTGGGTTTGCATGGCAAGGTTTTGTTAGCGGGGGGGGCTACAGGGGTGGCTTCTTTGTGAAGCTGCTAGAAGCTTCCCCCATGTCAGACAGAGCCAATGCCAGCCGGCTCTAAGACGGACCTGCTGCTGGCCAAGGCCGAGCCCATCAGTGACGGTGGTAGTGCCTCTGGGAGAACAGATTTAAGAAGGGGAAAAGTTGCTGTGGAACAGAAACTGCAGCTGGAGAGAGGAGTGAGAATACGTGAGAGAAACAGCCCTGCAGACCCCCAGGTCAGTGCAGAAGGAGGAGGAGATGCTCCAGGTGCCGGAGCAGAGATTCCCCTACAGCCCGTGAGGAAGACCACAGTGAGGCAGGCTGTCCCCCTGCAGCCCAGGGAGGTCCGTGGTGGAGCAGATCTCCACCTGCAGCCTGGGGAGGACCCCACGCCAGAGCAGGGGGATGCCCGAATGAGGCTGTGACCCTGTGGGAAGCCCACACTGGAGCAGGTTTGGTGGCAGGACTTGTGACCCCGTGGGGGACCCACACTGGAGCAGTCTGTGCCTGAAGAACTGCAGCCCAGGGAAGGGACCCACGCTGGAGCAGTTCATGGAGGACTGTCTCCCGTGGGAGGGACCCACACTGGGGCAGGGGAAGAGTGAGGAGTCCTGCCCCTGAGGAGGAAGGAGCGGCAGAGACAACGTGTGATGAACTGACCCCAACACCCATTCCCTGTCCCCCTGTGTCACTGAGGGGAGGAGGGAGAGAGAACTGGGAGTGAAGCTGAGCCCAGGAAGAAGGAAGGGGTGGGGGGAAGGTGTTTTAAGATTTGGTTTTATTTTCTTATTACCCTACTCTGATATAATTGGTAATGAATTAAGCCAATTTCCCCAAGTCGAGTCTGTTTTGCCCGTGACAGTAATTGGCAAGTGATCTCTCCCTATCCTTTTCTTAACCCATGAACCTTTTGTTATATTTTATCTCCCCTGTCCACCTGAGGAGGAGAGTAACAGAGTGGCTTTGGTGGGCACCTGGTGTCCAGCCAGAGCCAAACCCACCACAGCCCTACTGTCTCATGGGAACTCATCTAAGCTCAGGTGCAGGAGGACAGTGGGATGGTTCCTACCTCTACACCAGGCTGGTGGAGCTTTAGGCAAACGGGTTTCCATGGCTAGCAGGGAAATGTCCCCAGAGCTTCTTTGTTTTACAACCTGTGTCATAGTTTTCATCTGTCTGTGCAGTCTCTTTCTCCGCCACTGAGATGGCTTGGTTATCTGAAGGGTCTGCTCGGATGAAGTACCAAATCAGTAGGCAGCCTTTTCTCCCAGGCAGGAGGGAGAGCACATGGCAGCCCTGTTTCGGTAGCGTGACCCATGTTTCACAAGCTGCTGGCCTCCTGGTGCGGGGAGGAATGCATGAAGTATTTGAGGACTGCTGAGTGAGACAGTAGCACATTGTCCCAGGACTGGGAAACCATGGTCCGTTCCCAGCTGTGCCACTGACCTGCTGTGATCCTGACCTGGCTGTATCTGCAGAGTAGAAGCGCCTTGTCCGAGTTGTGCTGAAAACTCCCAGACTGGAGTTTGGCTTGAAAACCATATCTGAGGGTATGTCCCATGACTGTCATAACGATGAGGTGCTGTCTTGTGATGAAACTCCCTGGGGAACTGCGGAAAAGTTGGCTCGAGCAGTTTTGTACGAGCTGTACGGTGGGCAGGTAGCAGCCTGAATGGGTCTGGATGCGCCACGCTTAGTGCCTGCTCTGTCATCCACGCTTGGCTGCGAGGGGATTTGAGTTTGCAGCTGAAACCCACTGAAATTACCAGTTCATTAGGCCCCAAGACTAGCCTGTTGTAGCCTGTCAGAGTTCGGTGAGTTTATAATGCTGCGTGTGACTTAACTACCCACCCATTTTTTCAGGTTCAACAGCATCATGATATTAGTATGATAAACAGAGGAAATCTTCACTTGTAAGAGGTGGAAACTTTCCAGTGTGTCCTGAACCAAAAAAAAAATTCTTTGAGACCAACGGGGGGGATGGCAAAAGAGCTTAATCTGATCTACTGCTATCCTTTGAGTGCCTGATATGCTGCTGTGAAGATAACAACATGATATGGAGGGGCTGGAGCGTGCGTGAGGGTGGGGAGGAAATCTTCCCCTGGGGCTCTTCTGCTCCTTTGAAGTCATTGACTCATTGCAGTTTGTTTTTCCTGTTTAGTCGTTTTGTTGCTGTGGTGACTGGCCCCGTGGTGCTGCCTAAGTGCTAACAAGTGGAGGGCATGTTAATTCACAACCGTGCCTGGAAATAGCCACGGATAAGACTAATTCCCCCCTGCTCCTGGTTTTGCCCTAGGGAATACTGGGCTCTGGGACTGGTTGAGCTGTTGGGGACACTGCACGTGAATGCTGAAAGCCCCCGCGCCATCCCCTGACTTGTGCTTTGGAGCTGGAAGGCTGCTGTGGGTCAGGCACAGGGAGGAGGCTTCACAGTGCGTTGGTTCGGTCTTGGAGAAAAGTGGGGTCAGATGGGGCTGAGGCTTGGGTCTAAGGCGAGGTCTAAGCTGCCTTGCTGGAGGAAGCGAAGTTTGTGGGGGTGGTTGTGGTACCTGCCCCTTGTCCCTGCACCAGCCGTGAACTAATGATGCTATTTGGGTTCTGTGATGGGTGAGTGGAGGGGGGGGAAGGGTCTGCTGGCATTGCTCAGCTAGGGAAGTATCACTGGAGGTCCTTGATGGTGCTGTTAGGCTTGTGCCCCTCTAGAGTTGGGTGCTGAGGTGCCAAGGACCTGGCCAGTGTTGATGTTGGAACTGGCGTTGACGAGAAATCCCATGACTTGACTGAGCTCCCAAGTACTGCTGGGCATGATACAAGCTGTAGCGCAAGGTTTGACTGCACTTCAGCTGTGCTTAGAGCTAGCTACTGTCAGGGCTAACGAGGGTAGGGATTCTCTTGCCCAAAGCTGTTTTTGAGGTAAAAAGAAGGGGTGGGATGGGGTTGAGCAAACAATCTGCCAAGCTGTGAATATTACCCATGCATCCAGCCTGCTGGCTGGCATTGGGTTTCAGCTCTTCTGCAGTCAGTGCAGCCATAGCCCAAGTAAAATTCAGCCTTTTTCCTCTTCCAGATGATGTGGCTGGAGGATGCCCCACACGTGGCTCTGTCTGCATCGTGCAAACGCTCCAGGCCGGTGGCAGCCAGTTAGCTCAAAAGAGCCTGTTGGTAGCTTCAAGTCTGAAGTTAGCTACTGAAAAGCGTAGGTGTTCCTGGAGGCAATGGGCAGCCTTTTGACCATGCAGTGAAGCTGTGGGCTTTCTTACCTGGAGAGGTACCGGTGAGAGGTGTCAGTGCTCAATTTTGGCTCCCGCAATTCAGATGGAGCCAGGAGCTGCTGTGCCAGGTAGAAATAAGGTGCTACCAGGCTAGGACACCACTCCTGATCTTGCTGGCTATGGCTGAAGCTAAGTCTGTAGCTCTGCTTGCTCTCCTGGCTGAGCTCTGGAGATAGCAAGTAGCTGGGGGCCTGGGAAAAGGTCTGCATTTGGTACAGCTGTTTGCAAAATATGTGGCCTAGTTTTTGTACATCTCCGCTGAGGCTGCAGCCTGGCCTGAACATGCATGTCTATGTGTGAGTCCTGTCCCATGGTGAACAGAGCTTTTAGCTGCCTGTTCTCATCTCAGGGAGTGGGGGGGGACAAATGACACCAGATCATCATGGTGTCTGCGCCCAAATCTGTCTGGCTGTTGTTGGAGAGATGGTCAAGGTGACCTTACGACCTTTCCCATCTGCCAGAGAGGATTAGATCCTTGCAGCAGACCCCTCCAGGGGTGCTTGACCCTTTCAGCAAGCAGTATCGGGAAGAGCTGAGAACTTCCACTCCATCAGCATCTGTCTGTTCTCCTTTCTAGGTGTTACTCTCTCCAGACATGGATTTTGATCAGTCTGAAAGTGACCAGGATATTTCAGGACTCCAGGGAACAAACCAGAAGATGAAGCAGCCCAGCTATCAAGTGGTGATCTGACAACACAGAGACAAGGGAGGTAGAGGAGGGGAAGCAGCACTGTGATCCTTGAGCTGACTGAGGAAGGGCAGGGTGGGGAATGCTAGTTGATCCCTATGAATCTGCAGAGATCCTTTTGCCTGCCTCATCTAGACCTATCCTTCTGCAGTTGTCTCTTTGGGATGGTATCTGTGCAGGCTTGAGGCTGTCTGACCCTAACCTGTATGTATGCAGGCACATTGCAGTTAGGGGCATGGGTATATACTTCCCTTGGCTGGCCAGCTGGGTGTAACTTTGTCAGGGTTAGAGACTGAAATAAAAAAATTGTCTGCTTTTCTTTTTTTATAGAAAAGAGGGAAAAAAAAAATCTATCTTGTACTACCTGAACTGTGACACTTTTATATGCACAACACTCAAAAGTATTGGTTTGTAATATGTATTTAAATGTCTTGAATTGGGAAGATTGTCTCAGTGGATCTGATGCTTTTTACTTTTTATAAGGAATGCAATAAATATTTGACCTAAAACTGCTGCATAAATGAAATGCCTTCATATGCTTAATGCTTTGCAAAATCCTAATGCTGTAAAAGGGAGGAAGGGGATCTGTTGAAATTTTTCCTGACCAGTTCCTTACAGGGCAGGTTGTCTTTCTGTAGCAGGGGTCTCCTAGTAAACCCACAGAAGAAGAGCTGAGCCATGGTGTTCAGTTTCTGTAGATGGGTTGTATGAGCCACTTCAGTGCAAAGACCTGATGCTGCAGCATCAGCTGGTGCCGGACTCCAGCCTGGAACAGACTCAGAGATCCATCCCAGTTGTGACCTTACAAGTGAGTGTTTGTGGGGAACTAGAAGTTGACTACTTGTCTTTTACCTAGTTTAAAAATAAACATATCAAATCTCTGCAGCACCTGATTCAAAAACTAGACCTGAAGAGTCAGCTGAAGCCCCACTAACCAGCCATGATCTTATGGGTGTAAGGGAATGGCCTCAGGTAGGACTGCTGCGGGAGTCCCAGATCCTGGCACCTTTTGCTCCAAGTGTGAGGTGCAGGGCTTTGCCTTTGGTCTCTTGTTAATATACCCTGGTCATCTATAAACAAACAGAAAAGCAAAACACTTCACAGCTCTCTTGGGGAGAGAGAGCACAGAGCAGCTGCATAATAAACTCCCAGGCTGGATGCAGATACACAGCTGCGATCAGACCTGGATCCTGATCCAGGATCCACTGAACTGAACCGATAGATCCAGTTGAGCCATAGACAGACTTTGCTTATTGCAAGACAGTCCCCAGAAGTGTTGGGCAAGAACTATCTTTTATTTTTCTTCCCTCCCTTGTATTTTCCCAAGAAAACACTACTTATTAAGGAGCAGAAAATAAAGGATTTTCATCTTCTAATTTAGACAGATTTAGACTTTTAAAAGCTGAGCTGAGAGGGGGGTGAAGTTTTTTGGTTTTTTGGGTTTTTTGTGGTTTTTTGTGTTTTGGTTCCCCCCCCCCCCCCAACTTCAAAGTAGTTTAGAAGCATTAGATGCAAATCAAAGTCTTGCATGCCCCTTAGTGAACTAGACGCGCTTGGCTACACTTGCAGCTGTGCAGCCTTATACTGTATTTCTGGAAATTAAGTCCTTTTTTGTTTCTTCCTTACTTAATGAAGGGTCAAAATCCTACTTCTGCTGGCACATCAAATGGCTTTTGGAACACATGGCACACAGCTCTCTGAATAGATCATTTGTATTGCTTAGTGAAATCAGTTTCACAATGCAGCTTTTGCTTGTCTTGCTGAGTTCTGTGCTGGTAAGGGCTGGAATAACTCCTGTGCTGTTGAAGGTCTTGACTGAAAATAGATAAAAGCAGCTTCCCTGTTGGAAACTTGCTCCCTATTTTGAGGTATACTAGTGTTTTGGGTTTTGTTCTTGCTATAGGGCTGCACAGTGCAATGCTGCAGTATGTGAGGAGTGCAAATTCAGCCACAGCAAAGTCCTTGTCCTAAAATGGAAGGTGAGTGACGTAATCTTCAACTTAGCCTTTTGTTGAGGCTGGCTGAGAAGGCTTACAATAGGCAATAGCAGGGCAAGTATGATGTTGGAGAAGGTTGTCCCTCTTGAGCACTGTGTAGCCAGTGCTGTTTCAGCAACCCTAAATTCAGGAGTCCTGTTCCCTTGTCTGAAATGGTGGTGTGCGATTTTTTTCCATTGCACTCCAAAGTGATTGCTCAGTCCTCATTCCTGAGCTATCTGAGCAGCTTGCAATCTTTAACTGTATCACTGCACAACCAAGTGCTCCATGATGCTCTTGGAGATGAGAACAAATGTGTGCCTCTGTGCTACATCAAAGGGCTATGAGGACCAAACCTAGACATATTTTCCTTCTGAGATAGGGAAGTGTTGTGATGCCCCCGTTATAGATGGGAAATGCTGAAGTTTACAGTCCATGACCTGCTTTTGTTCTTACTGCTTTTGGGGCAGCAGGAGCACAAACTCTGGTTTTCCATGTCCTATGCTACTGAAAGGCTGGATCAGTCTTCTCTATGTGGTTAAATTCTCAGTTTAATGTAGGACTAGAACCCTAGGGTCTGTTCACCTAACACATTTCTTGCTTCCTACCAAGTGTATAGAGCCTGAAGAACATCACTTACCTTTAATTTTCTGCTGAAATTACTTTGGTTCCCAACCTACTGTTAAATTGTGAGTGGTTCTTTCAGCCATCTGGTAACATGAGCTTGTCCAGCAGCATAAAACATACATAACCTTAGCTTCAAAGCTCGTTTTATCTTTGCCAAATGAAAGTTTCACTACAGTGTTCACTGTAAAATATTTATTGTGAAATGGATAACTGGAGCCTTAATGAGAACTTGAGTATATTGCTCCAGGTGCTTCATATGGCTGGGAAGTTGGACTTGATCATTGTTCTTTTCAGGCCCTGAAAGAAATATGTTTCCTTGGCTGGAGGAGAGGGAAGAGGAATAATGATGCACCTGAAGCATTAGCAGTATGTGTGCACATATATATATATATACACACACATATCTATATACAGGAGAGATGAGACAAGAGGAGAGCTGAAGCCAATCACTCCCCTTAGCAATACATTTGAACAGCAAAACGTGGGAGGAGAGTGAAGATTTCAAAGAAATCTCTTTTCCATAAGGACAGTATGAAGAACATACCTGCCGAACCCCGACCTGCCTAGTTCACTGCCACTATCCTGTTCACCCTGTGCTAGTGAAATGGTGGGTTATTTGGAAATGGGCTGAGTGATCTTCCCACTGTTGTCTTAGGTGCAGAATTAAACTTCACAGGTGCTCTTTTCATCTCATTTCTAGCCCATAAGCATGCTGCAGAGCATTAACCTCTCTGGTTATTGCATGCTCAGGACTGTGCTGAAGGTCTTGCCTCTAGCTGTCCCTTGCAGGAGAGCTATTTCTCAAGATACTGGGCCCAAAGCAGTAGTTTTTTCTTTATGTTTTGTTCCAAAGCATGAGGCTTGGCATGAGTCTTGCACTGAAGTCTCTGTAGGGATCTTCCAGAGTGCAATTAAATCTAGCTGGTTGCTTTTTGCTGTTTCCTTCTTCCCTACAGCACATGGTGTGAATAAGCAACTATGCTTGCTACCTGCTCTGCTGCCACAGTGCTAGCAATAAACTAGATGATCAAGCAACTGGAAAACCACCACTCCACCCCCAGCAGCTGGAGGTCCTACAGCAACAATGATTTAATTTTTAAATATGCAAAAAAATCAGTCAAGATTGAACCTATTTCTGTAGGTCTCTAGCAAATCTGTTTTCTCCTAACACATGGATATCATTTAGCTCCTGGAGATGCTTCCACACCCACCCTCCTTCCTTTCAGTTCTGGAAAGGCAGAGTATACATGAGCTCAATTTGGCCTTGCCATGTAAATGTCTTTGTGGTTGTCAAAGTCCTCTTTGGCCAAGTTCTCTACTACGCAAACTCCCCTGTGGCTGATCTATAGCATTATTCATTGATGCCTCACTTTAAAATAGACCACAGCCTTGCAGTTTGGGTTTGGAGGTTTCTTTGCAGAGCAGCACCACCTGCAGTGGGGGTGGCTGGCAGACCCTTCTGTAACCTCCTGCTGCCAAATTCCTGCTGTGTACAAATTCCTGCAGTGTAAAGAAAGGGAGCCAGGGGAAATTGGGATGAAAAATTTTTGACAATTTGGAGTAAATAAAGACTTCCTCCCTGATTAGAAAAGCAGCTAGAAATGTCTAGTCTATATTCAAGAGGCTGCTTTGTAGGGTCATAAGCTGTCATGGGTGCTGGTTCATCATCCTTCAGAGAATTTAAATCTCTGCTAAGCAGAAGTGATGCTCTGTTCAAGGAGGTTACAGGTCTGTTGGAAGCTCACAGTGAAACTTTGTTTCTCCCCGAGGGAGTCAAGACTTGAGAAATCACTAAACCTGCAAAGTTATTTAAATGAGATGCTTCATGGCGTGGGAGCCTGCACCACTGCTGTTGCTGCTGAAGACCAGAGGTGCTTTTTAAGCATGCAGCCTGTGCACAGAGACAGTAATAAACCACATGAAGGTTTTCACCACTGTTTTAAGGGTCCGCAGTGGTTCAGGGAACATCATGCTTAGTGGCAAATCCAGACCCCATCCCAATAACCAAGAAAGCAATACCTTCTCGTGGCCTGTTGATTCAAGGTTTTGATTGGTTACCTCTTTGATGCTAATGGGCCACTGCAGATGCATATCCACCCACCTCTCCTCTCTCTCCCTCTTCTTCCCCCAGGGACCATGGCTGGAACAGGTGCTCCAAGTCACTTTGCAAGGCATATCACCCAGTGTTGTCTCTCAAGATAGGCACTGTGCTGTATGATCTCTGCCTCTCACTGGGTAATGACTCAGCCCCTGGGGGTATTGCACAGATCCCTGCATGGGTTTATTTTAAGGCCAGCAGCTCTCTGCACTGTTCAATATGAGAGCTGGCCCATTTCTCCCTCCCTTCCCACTGGGAGAGCACTGATCACACCTTTAGCCACGTCCTCAACCCTTCCCCCCCAACCTCCTTGTCTTCAGGAATTTGATGAACAATGTTCATCTAGCATGAAAGAGAGACAGCTGATTTCCAAGGGCAAAAAGCCTTGGTTTCTTTGGCACCAAAAAGTAAAGAAATATTCATAAGTTGCCTAGCTCTAGAGGCTTCAGAAGGGAACCACTGTCACACATGCTGCTGTAATGCATTGCTATGATCAGCCTTAAAGGCTGTTAACTGTCCCAAAGCTGGTCCCTGTGTCGAAAGGATGAGAAGCCAAATAGTCTTTATAACTCCCATCGATCAGTTTGTCCGCATTGTTTTTGGCAAACCAGCAGTCAACTTCCTGCTGGCCATTGTAGATCCTCCTCTGCTTCCACACAACAGGAACGAGCCGTCCTTTCACTTTCAGGTTAGTTGTAGGGCTTGGCTTTAATGCTTCAGTTTGGTTCTGACCGACCTGCTGATGACTTGTGTTTAGAGATTCCTGAAGAAGTTTAACTTCGTGGTTCAAGAACTGACCTGCAAGGCAAGATAAAATAGAGTCCATGACTGGCTGTTTTGTGCCTGTTTGTAAGTTGTTTTTTGTTGTTTGGTTGGGGTTTTTTTTTTCTTTAATAGGCCATATTTTGAGGATTCTTAGCATATGGGGTTATAACGGGCCTCTCTGCAATAGCAGAATGAATCTAGATCCTGCAATTCTTTTCTAAATCTCACAAACAGAGAATAGAATAAAACCCTATTTCTTTTTTTTCACTCATCAAGATACATTGGATGAGCTAAAGAGCTTTTTGAGCTGCTAGTATTAAGTTCCCTTCTATCGGCCACGGTTACTAGAGGATAATAACCCATACAATGCCCATCAGCAAGCAAAAAGAAGATCTAGGCCTGAAGTTCCAAGTTCTCTTCCCTTGCCTTCTTGGGAGCAAGCTCTTTTAGGCCAAACCTAAGCATGGATTTAGAGGTTTGTTTATTCAAGTAGCCTGAATCCAAAACCCCACTCCTGAGGGATCACCTCCTGCTTAACCTGGGGGTGCCTGAATGTCACAGAAGCTACGGCTTCTGTCTTAGAGTTCTGCACTTGTACATGGCCATAAGCATCACTACTTCTCATTGGCTGAAAGAACCCAACCATCTAGACATTCTCTGAGCCTACCTAAAACCACCTAGTTGCTCTCAAAATGTGGGGATGGCTCTTCACTTCATGTTTGAAAGAAAGGGCCCACAAAAAGTACCAGTGTTTCTTGATCTCAATCAGGTTCAGGTGTAAACAGCTCAGTCCTGCAAAAACAGACCCTCTGGACATGTGCAAGTGCAGTACTTGAAGGCTAAGCCAATGATCCCCAGCAATGTGCTAGTTTTATGACTAGAGCTCTTTCAGAATCTGCAAGACCTCAGCTGACTGTCCTCTCTGCCTGGAGAGATTTGGAGTCTACTTTGCTATGTCCCTGAGAGCACATTAGCAGCTGGGCTATTCTGAATTAGGTCTGCTGTTAGAGAATCTCTTATTGGTATCTTACTCAGGGTTCTTGTGCAATATTTGGATTCTGTTTCTGTATTGGGAGCATCAAGCATGTGTATTCTAATAAAGACTGTATTAAACAATCATAAAAAGAATGGAAATGTGAAAAACAGGCACAACCACATAGCTAGGATAGTGGGAGATAGTTCATACAGAAAAAGATGGAAGAGCAGTTGGGGATGCTAGCAATAGAGAAGTTGTTTGAGAGTGGATGTAAAAGTCTCACCTGGGAACTTAAACCCCACCTGCCTTGTTCATTAGTTCCTGTCTCTGTCCTTTAAAACTCTTTGGAAGGATCATTTTTGTCTGGTTTATAGCTCTGAACCTGAGAACCTGTTACCTACCCAGTAGCCCATGGGAGTCAGAAGAGAGGCCTTTACTGTTGGAGATGTAGAACCCCAGGTGATTCCTCTGATATGGGGCTGGCTTCTTGTAATGGTGGATGAGGATGACAAAGCTGATTGTGTCTCGTATCGTCACAGTGACGTTGGAGTTGGCAGAGATGGACACCTCGAGGCTGCTGCTTCGCACAACAGCACTCCGATCACAGGACAGAAGAAGTCTTTCCCCATCATCCAGAATGACTCTTCTGGGTGTGATCTCTAGGTAAGATCTCTCTGGCTTATTGCTGAGGATAGTGATGGTGCTGAAGTAAGTCCGATGCTTCTTGTGGCCATTGGGTGGTGCAGGAGCTCCAATTAATTGCCCATTCACGGTTACACCTTGCAGGAAGATAATCAATAAATAAAAGCTGGAACCAAGAATAGGTCTAATGCCTCAACGATATAAGCCTTGCAACTGAGGACATGCAGATTCACCACCTCATGCTCTATTATTTCACCTACCAGTATTCAGAACAGTATAACCAGTCTGTTATAAAATGATTACCTTATACAGAGTACCTAAATTTACCCAAGCTCAGAAATACTAGCCTTCCCTGGAGACAGGTGCCCTCAGTCCCATTAGTGCTAACATTGTGTACGCAGTGCTACAGGATAGGACCAGCTGCTCCTCAGCACAGCACTTCCTAAGCTCCATCCAACCTTAGACCTACTTATGATCGAGATGATGTGCAGGGATTTTGAGTCACATAAGACAAATATTTTGTCTTCCTAACTGCTATAGCCTGACCAATCATGGTATGATTTACCTAGACCACCTATTTGTTGATGCGTAACTCAAACCCGGCAAACACACCAGATCTTGGAGGACTAAGAAAAGCTGCTGGCAGGCCTGCTTTTCCTCATATCACCAACTGGCATAGGGACTAAAATTCTAGGAAGAGGACCTGGGCATATCTGAATACTGCTGTCTCAGAGAATCTTAGGGTAGTAGACAGCTGTGGTTTGATGTCCCTCTCCACCTGAATCCTAAGAAGAGAATCAGCCTGGGAAGCCACAGAGTAAGGGTTACTACCTTGGTCAACACGCTAAAGACTGAGCAGGACCTGTAGAGGGAATAGCCTGACCTGCTACAGTCTGAGGTGAAGTGCTGAACTTCTTTGGGTGGCAGCATAAGAAATTCAGGTTCTCTTTGTGTCACTGCAGAAGAGGACCCTGAACCCTTCACTCCCACTGGGTTATTTCCAGCTTCATCAGTGCTGCCTTTCCCACTTCCCTGAGTTTTCCCCCAAAACAACCACTTTTGAGTAGTCTAAGGTACAGATCCCACTGAGTCAAATAAAGCTTAGATATCCATAGTAAAATTACAAATAATTTTAATGATTTTTGTGACTTGCTGTGTATAAGACGGTGTCTCACTTCCCACAGGCCTCTGAACAGCTACTAGACCATAACAATAGAGGAGGAAGCTTGTTGCTAACCCAAGCTAGACCCAAGCCATCAACACTGAGATGAAATATCTCCAGGTCCCATCACTCCTGGGGGGAATCTCTCATTTCTGTCTTCATAGACTCAATTTGCTAGTGCTACAGAGTCTGTTTTCCTCAAACCCATTCTGCATTTGAGCCACAGAATCATTCAAGCAGTAGCACAAACAGAGTCTGTAAAAGAACTCTAAGGGAAACATTGCCAGGAGCTGGATCTTATTCACTAAGGCAGGCATGAACTCAGAAATATGGAGGCTAGACCACTGCCACACAGAACAGAATTCTTATAACTTTACTGTGGGGTTGTTTATCTTCTTTGTAAAACAAGTCTGTGCATTGTCTCTGGTTTCAACACCCCTTCCTCCCACCATTTCCCTGCCCAGGACATAATCTCCTTATTAGCTGCCCTGCTTAGAATTCCAGATCGGATCAAACCACAGTTTGGGCCCCTGAGGAACAGACCGGGTTGGGTAAAGCAGGTCCTGAATTGTGTGGGTTTTCTCAAGGTTCTCATGACTCAGTAACCAGTTTGGTAGTCTCTCCACTGACACAGCCACAGTCCTTGGTTAGCCTGTTTGGATACTTCACTCTGTCCTGAAGCAAACAATACTGTAAGTAAAGAGTGAAGTTCCAATAACAGAGCAATTTTGGTGAGTCCAAATCTCTTATTTGCATGTTGTGACTTTGTAACTAGAGGGCTGATGAAGTTGCACATCAGAGAAATGCACTGTCACTGCACCAGAAAGCTGAATCCCCTGTGTAATCTCTTGGCACAGAGGTGGCTGCATGGCTTTTGCAAGCACTACACACAGCATGCAAAATGCCTGGTGTTTGTTCAGCTGTGGCTGTTGTAGCACTGGTCAAGTGCAACTCCCAGACCATACTGGGTCTAATGATCGGGAACTGAGCTCTCCAATCTTGCTGCTGCCTTTATTCCAGTCAATGGAGACCTGAACTAGGAAAGTTTGGATATACATAAAGGCCAGTTCTCTCTATTGAACTCCCTACGCTGTTGACAAACACCTCTGTAGATAAATTGTTTATGTAACAGTGGTCAGGCCTCCTCCTTGCTTAGGCTTGCTGTGAATTTACCCATAAGCTATGATAAAGTTGGAGGTCAGTAAGGGCAAGAAAACAGTTTACTTCCCCTTCTAATACAGATGATTAGAGCCAGAAAACTGGTGTGCACCAATTTTCCATTGCCTGGCCAGAAAAGCAACTTTTTCTAATCTCCTGCCACTTCCTTGCCTATGAAGCACCTTGGTGCTTAGTCTTAGTGCTAGAGAGCTGGCCTTGCGCTTCAGCTTTCCTCCACAAACAACGGCTTTGCTTGGCTGCTTACCAGATTCCTTATGATCAGAGACCAGTCGGAGAATGTCCCCTGGTTCTCCATCAATATTGAAGCAGACAGAGAACTTGCTGGAGGGAAAATCAATGACAAAGTGAGGGTCTCCATCCGCTGAGAAAACACGGAAAAAGAGACAAATGTGAGAGACACAAAACTGCAGTGTCCAGGAATGTAACAAAACTGCTTTTCAAAGTGTGTTTGTCCCTGTTTTTATTAAGACCTCCTGGTTTGTTGTTTTTAGAGGTTTGGATGGAGTTTGCCAGGAAATGCCAAGTTTTGCTTTGTTTTTCACAAAGATTATTTTATTTTGTTTTTCCTCACAGAAGAGGTTGGCTTTTCAATGAAAAATTCAAAATCCAAAGCAGTCCAGGTGAAAATCAGGATATCTTCTTCCTGAAATATCGTTTCAGTGATTTATGGGAATTGTCATGCAGGTGTTTTATACTCCTCTTCTCCATACTGCGTTGGGAGGCTACATCCCCCACAGCACACAAAAATGTATCCTCTAACCAAGGACTGCTGCATGGGCACGCCTTCCTGGTCCTCAATGTCAGATTGGAGCAGTCAACAGCAGATTTTAAACAATCCCACAACCTTAATTTTTCAACAATCCTTGACCTGTCATCAACTACCAGATAGTTGTTAATAATAAGACAAGCCAAACCCCTAGTTTCTAAGGTAAATTTGACCTTATCCCAGGAAATTCAAGTCTAAATTCTTGATCTGGGCTTATTCTTCAGTGTTTAATGTATGAAAAGGATGTTAAATAGAGGTGCGGAACCAACAGGGAAATAGCAAAACACTACAGAATTTTCTTTTTTTCCTTTGACAACACATTTTATGTTTCAGCAACATTACTTTATAATAAGTTTTTTTGACTAGTTCTAGTACAGAGAGAATGTGCTTCCTGTTCTCCCCTAATCTACAGAAGTCTCTAACATGAGGATCAAGTGTTGTAGATAATCTGCCTTGCTATGTTTCCTCGCATTTCTTCTCATTACTGATCCTCTGTGTATTTTGGTTTTGTTTTCATTTTCCTCCCTACTCTGCAGGTCTAGTAAAAAGGATTTTGGCGTTCTGTCAGGATGGTTATACTACAGTAGCATGCAGCTGAGGTTTCCACAAATCAACCACTATTATTTTCAATTATTAAAGGCATGAAAACAGGCACCGACCTGAAGTTTTGGAGATTTTAATTCTTTGTTTATCTTGCTGTCTGCGTATACCTAGAATTGGGGAAGGAAGGCTGTTACAATTCCTTATTGAGCAGCAGAAAGAGCCATAGTATAATAATGTTCCCAAAATATTATTCAGCAAGATTATGGCACATATTCCTGCAGCTACTTTAAGCTTCATTTAGAATACCTTTTTTTCTTCAATAATTTCAACAGAGTAGTAAATGCTTCCAGGGGTGAGTCAGGTGCCTAAAAGGTTTGCTCAAGGTCACCCAGCCCACAATTAGCAAAAGCAATATGAAAATCTCAGCTTTCTCTTTACCACCCCTCGCTTCATTGGCTAGATCATCCCTGTTGCCAAAGTCAGCCATGAGACATTACCTATGCAAAAAGATTTCTTACCAGCACATCGTTATTTTTTCCCTCGTACCTGGTGGTGCCTTGTGTCCCTGCAAGCTCTGCAACTTCTCACCAATGCCATCAGTAGAAGGGCTGATAAACTCCTCTTGAGGTGGTTCTGAATGGAGCCCAGCCTCTCTCATCTTCAGAACGGTGAAGGGAGTAACAAAATTGTAAGTCAGAGCCATTGACTTGGCTTTCTCCATCAAATAGTCTTTTTCCTGATTGTCATCAGTCTTCAACCGGGAGTTAAGCAGTTCCTTGATGGTGAGGTAACTCCATGCCCTCTCAATGTAATTATTATCACCTTTGCCATCTTCCAGGCCAGGGACACCTCTGATGTCATTCCTGCTTGGCAGGTCAATAGCCACATCTGTTTTGAGGAGGATGTACTTCTTGGAGTTGCTAGCAGTCACCTCAACATGGAGACTATCTGAGGTGTGGTTGATGAGTTTGCCAGCTATTATAATTTCAGAGCCATTGAAGTAGTTAGGGAAGAAGTTCTGGGTTACTTCTTCCACATTGTCTTCAGGGTAATCAACACGGATGTCAGAGAGAAGAGGTGTTCCTATTTCATCATAGAACCTTAAACAAAGACATATTTCTCACCATTAGCACTGTTCATCCAAGTGTATGCACACACTCTTGCACTTATACATGGCTAAGGACACAGTCAGACTATTTAATATCACTCCTAAGACATTCAGGAGCTGTTAGAGGTACCAGGCCCCAAATTTAACTACTACTTCCACTGTAACTGGGCCCAGAGAGATGGGGGAATCTCTACCCCTAGAGATTTTCAAAACTTGAGTGGACAAGGCCCTGAGAAATCTCACCTAAATTTGAAGTTAGCTCTTCTTTGAGCAGAAGGCTGGATTACATGACCTCCAGAGGTCCTTTTCAACCAGAATTATTCACTGCCTCATTTTAGTTTTCAGTGTTCCTTAGGCATCTAAACAGAGTCTCTTAAGTATGTTCAGAAGCATCCCAGCATGGTCTGGCAGTCATTTACCTTACACTATGATTCAAGAGCTCTGCAAGGGAATATTTGTGACCACTTAAGTTTGCTTAAGAGGGCCTGTTCATCAAAAGTAAATTCTTGGTTTCTCAGGCTCACAGAGAGCACCCTAGTTATTTCAAAACGTACTTTGAAGAGATGCTGTTACCCGCAGTTTTCTAGTGGTATTATGCATGGTATTCCAGAGCCAGAAACTGTAAGACCAAGATGTTGGGCCCTCCAAAGCCAGAGAGTATCTGAATCAAAGCTTCTGTATCACTGGAAGAGCCCTAGATAATACAGTTTGGCATGGTCAGTGTGGGACAGGCAGGAACATGGTTTTCTGCGGGTTAGAGGAGAAAGAAAAATCAAGAAGGAATCTCACTATACCCCCATAAATGAGGACATTTCCAAGGAATGGAGGAATCGTAACTACTAAATATAGGAGGACTGGCAGAAAAGAACTCCCTGCTACCTTATTGCTGACTTTCTGTAGGAGCAAGCAATGAATTCCATGGAACCAGAGAGTTTAACCCTATAATGCTTCATTAACGTGACCTACCATACTTCTGAGAATACTTTGCACTGGACAGGCCAGAAAGCCTTTACAAGGGGGCAAGGCCTAAGTTTATGGTACTGTCTTTTCCCTGCAGCGATGTGCTTTTGATGGATCTTCCCAAACTGCTCCAAGAATGCCATGTTTCCTATTTAAATGCCAGACTCCTCATCTCTTGGCAAGTCATTTGAGACTAATTTGGTAAATAAACAAAGAACTGGCCTCAGCCATTTTTTAATTCAGGCTGCATTTATTTTTCACATCTGCTTAAACAGATTGTCTGGAAGCTGGAGTCACACTTTCTGTTTTATTCTCTCTCCAAGGAAACCCAAAGCCTGAATTGGTTGGCTTTATTTTAAAGTCTCTCTGAGCACACAGTGTCTTTGATGCAGAGACCTTGATGCCTTTTAAAACATGAGTGAATTAAACCCGAGAACTTTCTGTCAAATAACTCCTGGGTTATAACAAACAGTGGAGTGAGGGATACAACCTGCCTTATAGTACAATGCAAGGAAGTATCTGTGCAAAAATACAACCCACTGACCACAAAAATGAGAAGTTACATTGACACCCAGGTAGATTTTCCCTCCAACAGTGATTTGAATTGGCCTCCAGCAAGAGATTGTGCCTTTCTGTATAAATTTGGCACCAGATGCCAAATGGATTTGCCCTCACTGAGCTTGATAAACAGTGAGCTGTTTATCAGATAAGGTATTTGAACAAGTACTCGCAGTGCTGGGTTCCTGTGGCCCAAGCAGTCAGCACATCCTTCATTTGCCAGGGAATGCCACTCACTATCCAAAATGCATGTTCTCAGAAGCAAATTACATGGGTGGAGTGGCAGATGGATCCGATTTAAAAGGAAGACACTCTTGTTCACGCATAACCACTACAGAAAGAAAAGATCTAGTGGAAGGTACATGGTCTCATTACTCCAGATGAATTAGACACTAGCTATGCGAGAGGGCTCTGCTCAATGACTGTGTCTTTTTGGTTTCTGAGGTTCAAAGCGCTAACATTTTGGGAGTGAAAGCCAAACATTTTTGCCTGGAAGTACTGACACACTGCCTGACATTTTAGACAGAGCTACGGTTCAGATATCTTTTTGCTGTTCCTCACTAGGGTCTCCGCTTAGACTACAGCTCCCTGATCACAGGAGAGGAACATAATCTCTGGTCCTACTGAACGATGAGGATTACAGGAAACTTGGTGGGGGTTTGGGTCACAAAGAATAAGGAAATGAAGTGACTACATGATCATCCCAGGAATGACCCTGGTGTATTTTTAAAAGTCAAATATTTTGGAGTTTGGGCATAAAATTATATTTTAAAAAAAAAAAAAAAAAAAAATCATTTTCTGCCCCAAACTGGGACTTCCATTCCTGAGTCTCTCCATGCTGTTTATGTTGTCAATTTGAAGTGAGCAATGCATCTTTTCCTCCCTCCATCCACCTGCGGAGAGGTGGCATTGATGCCTCCCATCTCTCCAGGTTTACATACCCAAAACAACTGTATGAATTAGGGAAACAAATACCTTGTTCTGAGGGGCTGGGAAGCTCCAGTACAGCTCAGGAGCTCTGCTAGGAAGGTGACAATTTCTGGGTAGGCATCCTCAGTATCTGATCATACTCTGCCTCTCTCTACCAGAGTCGAACCTCAAAGAAACTCCCATGTCTTGTGATGTCTCCTTAGAGGATTTTGCTTCCCAAAACCCTTGCCCACAGGACCCAATCCAGATATAAGTACAGAAAAAGCAGAACAAACCCTTTGAGGTGGCTAGCTGCATCATCATCCTCCTGGAAATGCCTTGTCATGCCACAGTTCTCCAGTGCCATCCTCTCCAGCAGCTTGTGGTCTACGTCATTGCCAATGCCGATGGTGAAGAGGCAGAATTTATCACGAATGGCATCCTTGGTGTTGCTGAGGATTTTGGACGACTGTGTTTCCCCAACTGTGGGCCTCCCATCCGTGAGGAAGATGATCAAAGAGACGCTCCTGGCATCTATGTCATTCTGAGCAATGTAATCATTTAGCAGCTTAGCACCAGTCTGGAGAGCACCATTAATATTAGTCCCTGGGAAGGTACCAAAATGATTAGCTCATTTCTTCTTCTAAGAGTGGTACAAATAATTTCCCTAAGCTCCCTTTAGTAGGATGACAGCACCTCTGTTCACTAGGATGTTCCTTTTCTCTACATGAGGTTGCACTAGCCCTTTAATTCAGTTCAACTCTGTTACTCAGCTCCAGTTTGGGATAGGTGTTTATAGCCTTATGAACTGAATTATGAATTACAGTTTATTACGTGAAATTGCTATATCCTTAAATGTCTCAATGTACGATAGTCAGCCGTGGTAAGCAGAGTCACAGCACATACCATGCCCTGCCAGTACATATAAAGACAGTTAAACTTCATTAGGGACTCTCTCAGATAGTATCTGAACTGGGAAAACAAGTTCTGCTCATTTTGTCTGAAGGGCACAAAATTTGAAGAGAGGAAAAAAACCTTCAAATGGGAAAACAAGTGGTTGGGTTTGTCCCTCAAACCCCAGGGGCTAACAAAGTTTAAAAGGAAGAGAAATGGCTTTGTTAGCTGAGGACCCTGTTTTGACAAAACAACTGGCTAGTGAAGAATGGAGTTGCCTGAAGTGGGGAGAGAGGGACAAAACACAAAATAAATGAGGGAACAGATGTACTTTAGAATAATAGCCATGAAAAGGATTTGAACCTACTACTTGTTCAGAAAAAAAGAAAGCAGGAAAACAAGTGTAGGTATCTCCTTGCTCCATGTATTTTTTGTGCTAGTCAAAGCAAAGAGGGATTGGTTGTAGAACCTTTGCAAGAGTAGTATGTCTGGGTTAAAAACAACTCTCAGAAAAAAGCAGGTGAAATGGGTTAAAAGCCATACACCACAGACTCCTCCTCAGGGTCCAGAAGGGGATATCTAGGCAGATCATCAGCAAGGACGTGCTAGCAGGTCTGACTATGCATCATGTACCTAGAAACTTAGTGTGCACAGCTCCAGTGACTGCAGCAAGACAAGGAACAGGAAAGGGGCTAAGACTTCTGAAAAGTCCTCAAAATCCAGACTGTGTTTTTTTCAATATGGTTTTGAACCAAAACCCTGTACTGAAATATCCTAATACTCTCTCAGTCTCCATCCAGATCCAAAGTTTCAGAAGGAATTTTTTCCCAGAAACAAATGAAAACCATCCCATGTGGCAGATAGTGTCATTTCAAACCCAGCCATATCACAGAAGCTGCCAAGCACTGAAAACTGTCTTTTGCCACATGCACAAATATTTAGCAGCAATATTTTGCTCCTATTTCTTTGGCGTGCGAGTATGACAGAGGTGTAAGCACAGCATGTTCTTCGTGTATGTGATCTCTGATCCTCAGTGGATTCACAATCACTGGAAGGTACTCAAGCAACAACAGCACCTTTATAGGGAAAATGCAGAGTTAGCCAAAACTAAAGTACCACTGGCCTGTAGTGGAGAATCACTGCACCTTCCCCTTGAACCCGAGTTAATCATTTCCTTTTACTTTTGTTTTCTGGCAGGTTCATGGGCAAACCCAGCTGGTTCCTGCACAGATCTTCTGGCACTTCAGGAGTAAAAAGCTTTGTACTCTGAGTTTAGTCCCACTATTGGTAATTGTTTAACTGGGCAGGTCCCTTGACCACTTCCTAAACTCTTCCTCTCACAATACAAACAGTACGGCAAACCATCCTGTTTGCTGTGTTTTTCCATCAGAGAGTTTCCTTTGCTAGGAGTGGTCACTGCTCTGGGGCAGCCATGGGAAGGTCCTGTCTGACCTTCAACAAGCTATGACTGGTCGCGACTTGCAGGGGGAAGGATTTGCATAGGTCATTTTGCAGCTCTCTGCTTACCTTGGGAGTGCTTGGCTAGGATGGGCACAGCTGCCAAAGTATGTTTGATTACAAACGTCAAATGTTTGATTACAAACCTACAAATGTTTTTTTATACTAGTGTGCAGAGCCTCACAGAAGACCACTGAATTATATTCAAAATCATGCCTGCACTCTGTCACTGTTCTGGGGTCTCCACCTCTCCCCTCTTCACTCCTGGCAACAAGGCACAAACAAAAAAGGACAAGAGATTCTTAAGTGTCATTCTGGCTGCTCCTTGGTAGAGACAAGAAGATGACAGTACTAGGTGAGGAACGACCTCTTGCAGAAGGCGATCCCACAGCCCACACTGGGTAGTCCATCCATGGAGTTTCCAGCCCAGACAAAACCATGTGCCTGCTTTTACACAGGCTTTCCAAAACTGCACAAGTACTGGCCTTGTGTGTCCTTCACCAGGATATGGTATTTTTTTCCTGTCTCCTCAAGAAATAACCTTGGGACCTTTCCCACTCTGAGTGTCTCACCAGATAAATGGGAGAATGGGCCCAACTTGGGTTTAATAAGTATATCAGGTCATATGACTGGATCTGGAGACACTTTCCCATCATATACACTGATAAAGGGCACATATCCTTCTGTCACATAACCCTGAGTGGAGGTAGGGAAGGGGCCCCTTGTCATATGGCCTAAGTTCCAGTGTCTTTTTTTATTGGTATATGCTACAGGACCAGCACTCTCCATTCTGTTGTAGTTAACTGAATAGCAAAATTAATCCCATTCATATCTCTGGATCGTACCTCCAGTAGGCGACATGTTATGAATGTATTTTTTGGCATCTCTTATATTATTTGGAGTAACTGGCACCAGCCGGTCCTGCTGCCACACCTTTATTCGGTTGGAAAAGCCAATGATATTGAAGTGGTCTTCAGGCCTTAGGTCCTGGAGAATTGTGAAGAGAGCTTCTTTGGTCTAGAAAGAGAAGACAAAAGAGACCAGTAGGCACAACTGTCACTGCTTTATCAGGCAAGAATTTAATTCTTAAGATGTTTACTGATCTTTTAGATATTTCCACACTGCCAGTTTGGCTTATGAAGAAAATTGCGATGTCCTTCCCCGTCTCAAGGCCCGATCTCTGTGGTGCCAGGTGCTATGCAAATATGAGATGAAAAAAACTCTTGCCCAAAAGATCTTGCAAAGCTGTGAGACACACATCTAGACTTAACTAAGCTTAAAAATCATGCATGACAATTAGGATGCAAGCTCCCAGTGACTGGGAGAACCATGCTCTGAACTAAGGGATACTGAATAATGTTGACTAATACCAAAAAACCTCGTGAAGTTCTTCTAAAGCCCTCTAGACTTGCAGTAAGCTGTAAGTGGCATATAGTTAAAAAGGTTACTTATAAGTTGAAATACCTCTAAACATGTCAAGGATGCATACGGTCTGTTCATAATTAGGATACTGATTGGTATATATAGACTCCAATGAATAGTTCCAGCAATTCACAAATGTTTAAGCTAGTATGTTCAAATGAATAAGACACAAAAAGAAGCCCTGACTAGTCATTGCAGATTCTACCTGCTAGTCAGTTTTGTCCCAAGCATGTTGGTTTTCCAGCAACATACCAACATTATATTGCTTTGCCATTCATCATCCTACATAAATATAGGCAACCAGAGTGAGGAAAGCTGGTATCAAGATGAGTTCACAGCAAGAGAGGTTAAGGTTCCTGGGTGATGGGAAAGACAGACCACTGAGGATAAGCCAACAGGAAGAGTGCAGATGTGTCCAATTCTCCCCAGTGTGACCAACTTTGATTTAGCAGCCATGCAGCTGCGTTCACATGGAGACAAACTTCAGGTTAGTAAGACCAGCTGAGAGAAGATGCCCAAAGCAGCCTCTGTCCACACAAACATACCCTATAGCTGGATGCAAAACACGTAGGAGGAATACAAGGCAATATCTGTAAGTAGAGAGATCAGCAGCTTCTCAGCTCTGCCCCTTCTTGGCCACCACCAAGCCTTTCAAATTCCAGGGAAAGCTATACAGGAAATAATATGGTGGACTCATCAGCATTTAAAGGCTTCTCTCATGCCTATCAGGGAAATACATGAAGAGCTTGTCCAGAAAAAATACAAAAGGTAATCAGCAGTGCCGGAAACCACATGTTTCTAGGCCTGATGTTGCTATGTAAAGACAGTCTGGAAAGGAGCTCAAAGGACTGATCAAGCTGTCATCAATATCCCTCTGGATTCAGCATTGAAGCTGATGATGCAATGATGCCACTGCAAACAAATCGCCCACCACAGTGGAATCTCTAATCCTTCTAGCTGGTGACTTGGCTTCCAGTCCATCTGAAGTTAAGGAAAATATTTCCTATAGCTTCAAACATTTTAGAGCCAGGTCTGGAGTCCCTCCCTGCCTGTTTCTGTCCTCTGTATAAACCATTTTCCTTTGTAGGGATTGCAGGATTCATCCCTCCATTTGCTTAGCTGGAACACTTCTCCACATCTCACCGCCATGAATTTTATGAATGTTTCATAGACAACAATACTAAACCAAATGCTGGTGAAAGAGGCTCTTTCAAAAACAAGGGGAGAACCCCACTAGGTTCACAGCATGATGTGCACCAAATAAACCTTCAAGAAGATGAATGCCTGCCCCAAACATGAAGGCTGTCTCCCCAGTCTAACAGTCCATAGAAAACTTGCTAAGATCAGCTAAATGATAGTTATTTGAAAAAGAAGGGAGGGTTTTATGCTTTCTCATCTCCTCTTTTACAATAGCCTTTGTATTGTAAAAATGCACCAGATAATACATGACATCACCCTTCAGAGGGACACTCAAACATTCAGTCCCATTTTACAGAAGTGAAAACCGAGGCACAGACTACTTTAGTAATGATGCCAAGGCCACAAATTGAGAGCTTTCCAAAACCTGGAGTTTCCAGCTCTCAATCCAGTAGGCCTTTCCCATTACAAAATGCAGAGAGACTGCATCTCACCTCCAGTGTGCTCAGAAATTCCTTTTGATATTCTTGCCTGTGTTCAGCCAAAAGAAAATGAAAAGGAGGAACATCACAGAGCAGCAGTGCATTTGTGTGTACACAGCATCCAAGCTAGAATTGCAGAAGGGTCAGGAGGGAACTGAAGCAGACTTTCCTAGAAAATGCAGCGCTTCCCCGCGCCCTCATGCAGGGGCCAAATATGGGGTTGGGACTATCTCTCTCCCCTTCTTTTATTCTATCTTTTTTATCTCTTATTATTGTCACAGTTGAGTCAGTTTTTTTCCAGGAAAAATTTCTGTCATATTTTAATGCACACGCACAGACAGCCTGGATTCTGGCATCTCTATCATGTGCTTGTCTCTGCAATTTAAAAAAAAAAAACAAACCAAAACCAAAAACAAACAACTTTGAATTTGTATAATATATATATACATACAAACATATGTACAAGTGTGTGTATATGCACATGGTTTTGCTCCAAAGCAAACAGAATGAGGGAGGCTATGTGGTTCATTCTCCTGTAGCTTTTACCTCATCCTCCATAAAAATGAAGGGTGGGATTCAGCTTTCCCAACTCAGTCATCAGTAAGCTGGGCATTGCATCTAATTCCTCTCCAGGCACAGAAAGACACCTCCAGAGAGTAATCCATCCCATCTGTTTTGGATAGGGTTTAGGATGGGCTGAGTCATTGTCTGGAAGTGCCTGTCTCCCAGCATTGCCTCCAAGAGGCTGAGTAGGTCAAATAAAGAGAAGGTGGGACTCGCCTCAAGACCTAATCCTGTCCAGTCCTGAGCATTATAGTGCTTACTGGAGCCAAAAGGAGCTGAACTGGCTCTCCACCTCTCCCAGAGTGCTCTGAATTGCCTGGCTCATCCTGTGTGTTTCCATCTTTCCCCCCAGCCCCTAAGAACCTCCAGGTTTATCCTCGACTGCAGTCCTCAAGGGGTGGCAACACACGCTTTGCTACCAATATTCCTCACCCATAAATGGCCTGCGAGAGAGACGTGACTTCCCTCCGGAGGGCTGGGTATGATTCAGAAGCTGGCAGGCAAAAGCTACTTTAAATAAGGAGAACGTCTTGGTAAAAGTGCACTGTTTGAAATCCTTAAGTACACTGCTATGACTGAGTGCTCTTGGTGCCCAGCCCTCTCCTCCAGTCTCCACCAGCCCCCAGGCAAGGATTTGCAAAGCTTTTCGTGTAAAGAGTGCCTGGCAGCAGCTTCAGTTGGACACGGCAGCAGGTTTCTCATTCTGGCCTTGTAAGGCTACAGCTGGAACTTCTGGCTCCCAGGAGCCAAGGGCTGAGGCTGTCCTGGGATTCCCAAGCTGCTCTGCTGCCGATGGGGTCTTTGCACTTCCACTCCCACCTTGCCCCAGTGAGTCATTGCATTGCAACTCCTGCCTCTTCTTCGAGGCAGAAAATTAACCATTTCTTCCCTGGTGAAGGCCAGGTCATTCCTCCATGGCTGCACATATGACACTGATTCATTTTGGGAATAAGCTGGGCACAGATCTAACACACTCACACTGCAGAAAACCAGTTTAAGGGTCCAGTGCCCTTGTGTGAGGTGCTGTAAGGTGAAACACTTCTCCCAATATGTTTGCCTGGTTAGATGCATTTTTGTGTGGACGGTGGAGCAAGGATTAAAGGAGAGGATCGCAGGAAAAGAAATAATCCATTTTTGCCAGTTTGGAATGGTTTGTAGCTGTCAGACATATTTTAAATGAGGATTTAAAAGAGGATAACTTGGTGGGAGAAGATTCCATGGCTACCAGGGAATGACCACAGTTTTTATCTGTGCTTCAGAAACGATAAGATGGGCTCACGTTGTCTAAATGACCTATGTGCAAATAGTGTCTTCTCAAGCCTACAAGGTCAGAGACAAGCCAGCTCCCAGCCACCACTCTGGTCTTCGTTGTTACCTCCTCACCAATACCTGGACATGCAACACAACTGCTGCTTTTCTGGTTCTTGCTTGCTAAGGGCCCTGCATCACGGCCAAGATGATGCAGGGCTGTACAACCCCCAGCAACAGCTGGAAGAGAACTCCCTCAGCTACTCTCCAGTTCAGCTGTGAATTGTCACCTTCGTACCTGGCCCTTGGGGCTAGCTCTGACAGACCTCACTTTGCTTAAACACTGGTGGAGCAAAGCATGGGAAGACACACACTCCCATGGAAGAGCTGAGAGCCTTCAGCCCTTTCTTGGGTCAAAAAGCTGCCTCGGAGACATCTGGGATGATGTCAGACCATCTGGGCACCTTTTAGGAGGAATCTGAGTCCCGGTGACATTTCTCTCACAGTCTCTTGTTTGTTTGAGGAGCAGGGTGGGGGTGAAGCCTGGCTACCCTGAAAGCTGTGCAGTTCAAAGGGAGACAATGTGTGGTTGTTAGATGCTGTGGCATTGCCAGACATTGGCCCTGCTATGAAGCAAGGAGGGGATTCAAGCACCTCATTATAATGCATGTCCCAAGCCCACGTATTCACACTTTCCATTGCCTAGGAGCACTTGCAAGTGCTTCATCCTAGGCCCACATCCTCTGTGCAAGCTTCATGCCAGCCCATTAAAAAAAAAATATTAAAAAAATGAAAAGACTTTCAGTTCATGCTGAATCCAATTCTGTATGGATAGTGGGTCTCTGCAGCACTGTAGTGTAACTCAGCTCCTCTTGGAGACGGCTTCCAGATGCAGAGGGAGCTCTCCCAGCACCCACCCTGCCAGTGCCTCTGAGATCACTTGGCAATCCTCGGCTGCACCCTGCACACCCATACACAGCTGCCATCTGCCCTCGCAACGGCTGGGCAGCGAGACGGCGACACCACGGACACAGCCCCTTTCCAGCTTCAGCCAGCACCAGGGAGCCGCGTGGGCTCGAGACCAGTCAGTCTAAAGAGCATGGCTAGCAGAGAAGAAAGCATTCACAATCAAAGCCTTTGGAAAAACAGTACCCATCAGCTGAAAGAAATGCACGAGAACAGTCTGCAGATAGCAGACGTGGGACTATCTGCAACCATATGCTGAAGGATGCCTCAAGTAGAAGACAAAATTTCAGTGGCCTTTACTTTGTCCTTCTAGATCCCCTGTCAGAGACCATATTTGACAAGAAAGGAGCTAAGGCACAAGATGTAAGCTCAAAGGGAATTAGGAACCCATAGCCCTGTCCAGTAACTTGTCTGAGATTGCAACAGTGTAGAGAAGGGCTCAGAAACTAGATCTCCAACAGCGAGAAGGAGAAAAGTACAAGTAAATATGTTGTTTGGCAAAACACTGCAAGGAAACATAGGGAGAAAAAACAGAAAAGCTCCCCCCTCCCCTTCAATATCCTCTATGCTTTGGTTCATATCCTTCCCTTAGCAAACATGCACAGGCAGTTTTTAAAAAGGTCCAGAGCTGGCTTTTCCAAGCTACAACAGCCATATCTGTTCAAATCTGCCCATAGTCTGTCAGAAGGATTAATACTGTGACTTAAGGAAAGGCTGGCATCAAAGTTGCACTTGAAAGGGTGCTATCGAGGTCAGACAAGGTACTGCCACAGACTTGGTTTGGGATCTGGTAGCCAAGGGAAAGGCAAGTGTGAGCACCACTACCATTTTATGGGGAGGAGCTGAGGTACAGGCACAGCAAAGGTTTGGGCAGTGTCATTCCTACTGACGTTTGAAGCCACATCTTATGAGTTTTGCTTTCCTCTATGTCCCAGTTTCCTTTCTGCCCACATAATGCAGATCACATGCCAGTTGCCAGCAACAGCGACTTTTGTACCAAAAATGGGGTTTAGCCCAGAAGTATGTCCTTGGATTTTTTTACCTTCCTCCATCTCCCTCTTGGGCAGGACAATGTGCCCTTTCTTCCTCTGCAGGGAGCGTCATGCAGTTCAGGGACTGCAACTAACCCTCTCCCTGTCAATGTGTATCTTTGTGCTTTCTTCCTGGCAGACACTGATCACATAACCAAGGAAAACTCCTTCACAATTCTGGACAACAAGCATTTTGTATTACACTGACACTGGCCTGTGATGGGAGCAAGTTTGATTGTAGAGCTCTGGACAATAAAGGTCTGTCTCCAGTCCGCGGTCCAGTGTCTCCTGCCTGAACATCATAGATCCCTTGCTAGTAACTTGAACATTGCTGACTCCCTATATGGCCTTAGAAAAAGTTGCTTTGTGGTTTCCTGGTCTGCAAAAGAAATACTCCAGCATTTACAGCAACTGTTTCTATTACCTTTTCTGAAAAAGATTTTCCACTTCACATTGAGTAAATCACTTAGCTCCACATTCATCCAGGGCATTTAAGCACTGGATTTCTGCTGAGTGGAAGACAAAACTGTCTTCAGGGATGTGGACAAGTTTAGGTATCAGTTGGGGTAACTCACTTCTCTAGCACCCAACAGCATGGTGAGGATAAATACATGAAAAACTGCAAGATGATCCGATTTCTCAGGAACTGGAGTTTCATGTGCCAAGAAGGCGGAGTAGATGCTCAGTCTTTGCAATCTCATTGCAGTGTTGAGGATATAAATAAATGCTGGTATGAAGTTTCAAGGAGGAAAGCTCTTATCAGCACCAAGCATCATTACTTCAAGCATTTATCAACTGTGCAGTATGGATTACATTTGGAGCAGTAAAAGTTTCTGTACAATAAGTCAAAGGGAAAAGTTTAAAGGCTGCCCCACAGTGCCATACTGAAATAAACCCACTGGAAACAACGGGGCTACCCGGGCAGACAGCCAGACTGACACAGCAGTGTATGAAGGCCACATTCTGGTCTTGTGCTTAGCTCATTTTAAGTGGGATCACATCCCATAACATGCCAGCCAGACACTCAAACCCCCACCCTGTCAGCATGACAAATAATTTCCATGGAGCTAGCAGCAAAAAGGTTAGCACCAAGGGAAAAGTGCCCCATGCCTTCAACACAGATCTCAGCATGTCTCCCTCTGCCCATCCCAGAAGAAGGAGTTAGTGCCAGTGCCTGAAAACTGTTCCAACTCAGGACTTTCATTCTCTGTCACACAGATCAGCTGCCAACACAGTGCTGGGAAAAGCTGACATGCCCAAGAGGCTGTCCACAGCACATCCCCTCGATTTCAGCAACATTAGCTGCTACATTATGCAGCAGGAGTGGGACTGAGACACAGGTTACTATGCTTTTCATATCGATTAACCTCCATTCTTCTTCACGTTGCTACTCTCTCACAGTGGGTGCCTCAGCAGTCTGTATTCCTGCCAGGTTTGAAGCTTTCTAGCCCCTTCTCAGAACATCCTACCTGTGCATGTAACCTTCTAGGAGACACGTTGCTCCTTCACAGAGAGATGTTTCCCCTCCATGAAGAAAAGATCTGTGCTATTTCACCAAGGAGAGATTGCTCCATTCCTACTCAGTGAGAAGGTATTATTTCTCCATGAAAAGGAGTGCTGTACTTCCACAGAGATGAAGTATCTGTTATCCCTCTGCAGAGGCTGTGACTCTGTAGCCACCTCCTCTCATAGCCCTGGCCTTTTTTCATTGAACTGTGATACCTCTTAGTTTTAGATACCACTTTCCCATTTTCGTCTCCAGTGAGTGAGGGATAGTGATGATGGTTGGTTGGAGCAGAGACCCAGCGATTTTGCTCAGGGTTAGCACTAATCAATTCAAGAGCACTAAACTGTTCTTTAAAAAAAGCAAACTTGCCTGTTTTCCTACCTGAAAGTCTGCCACAGGGCCCTCATAGCCCTCCAACACCTGCTCTTCTTCCCATTTTCCCCATTTTGAAAACCCCTCAGCATCTCCAGGATCCCCACTCCCTCCTGCACATCCCTGCCTCCAACCCTTTCTCTGCCCACATCCATCCCAAGCTACTGCCTCAGACACGAGAACAGGCCAAGTCTTTGCCCAAAACTCTGCAGAGAAGAGAGCAGATGTTTTGCAGAAGATGAAGTCACTACATCAGGGGTAACTATCCAAGCAAAAGCTCTCTCCTCATGACACAGGTAGTATCATATCCCTCATTCCTAAGGGACCTCAAATTACATCATATGGACCTCAGAGTCAGAGCTGCCTGTGAACACTGATGACTTCATAGAGTAATATAACATGGAAGACCTCACTCAGCAGGCTTCCACACGAGGTCCCACAAGCATTTCTAAGCTTCAATTGCTCTTCACAGTTAGAAACAGACTGTCCCAGTTGAGCAATACGTAGTACACACCCCATATTAGGGTAAAGGGGTATTTACTTGGAAATGGCAGTGTTGTTGCAAGCAGTATTAGACTAATAGATTAAGTCTTGGCAAAGATCAGGTGTCTTTTAGACTTGGGGGATCTTGCACAGCCATAAGCCCAGCCATAGGTTTGCCAGCTAAACAGATGAGACTCTGCAAAGACACAAGCACAGACAAAGAAAATAACCTACCTAAGTTCACATAAATGATCCATGATGAAAACACAAACAGGAAGCCAAGTCTGGCTTCCAGGTATTGCTCCAGCAACTGCAAAAACACAATTCCAACTTGGAAAAGACTACTAGAGAAACCCATACCTACAGCTTCATAGACTTGCACATGTAGGTCAGGGCCTTGAGTATACTAATAGGCTTTTAATGGCTCTGACCAGCCCCACCTGGGGCCTCCACCCACACTCCCATCCATTTAAACTCCAGTCTGGCCCCTCAGTCCTAGTCTGAGTCTCAGACTAACAGTTATGCTGTAGCTGTCTCTAGTTTTGTCACAGCTGTGCCTGGTCATAGACCTCAATTACCCTGATCCATGGAGTGACTTCCCAGCTTCATTTAGCCCCTTCCTTTACACTATGGACTTGCCTGGTGATCACTGGGCTGTGTCTGCCACTTCAGTAGCACCTGTTTTCAGTTCATCCTTTGATGAATTCAGCAAAGGTCCAACTGAAACCCTTGGGAGAACTCTCAGTGTCTTCATGGTGTTTCAATTCAAGCCTCAGCAGCACCTCCATGCCAAACTCTGCATTTGCCTTTGCATCCGCCTTTGCATCCTATTTACTCTGAACCCAATTAAAGGACATGCTATTTATAGGTGGGCTTGGGTATTCCTGGGAAACTCTGTGTCTAATTCTACTGCCTCAGCATGGAGCAAATTAGCTGGGGGCATGTTGGCTATTAGTCCTGAGACCAGAAGCAGATGCTCCTTGTCCTGAACATCTGACGGCATCTTGCTCTGAAGGTTACTTGTTTCTCTGTATGACCCTGTCATTATTTATAAATTTTAGGGTTTGGGTAAGGCAGATTATTTTGCTGTGTGACAGGTACTTGCACCTTTTGTGGAGCTGGGCAATTAAGGTCTATATGAACCTCGCATCTTATTTGCTGTAGTAGTTCCTGTATTCTGTATTCACATCTACAGGGAGGACTGAGATGACACAGCTGTTGTGTATTCACAAGTAGGAGGCAGCTGCATGAAGTTGTCAGTGCTGGGAAGACTCCATACAGCTCTTCATTCACTCGGGCTGTTGTTTTCCAATAGAAATGGAAAAGCTGACAAATCTTTCCTCTTCACAGCTTTAAACTCACTAAAGGCTGTAATTAGAATTAGCTTTTTTTCCAAAGTCCCCTGGTGATTTAAGGCAGCTCTCCTGGGCAGCAGCCGTTATTTGGACTAGTAGTCAACAGGCTCACAGCCAGCTCTGCAGCAACCAACAGAAGTCAGTGGAGTCTGGAGTGAGAACATTGAGTGTTGAGGTGTTTGTCCGCTCTCTCACCACCCTGAAACTACTCAGTGGGACTTTGTGTGCTGAGGCACAGAGGTTTAGGGATATGTGTATATAAGACACTTGGGCCCTCAGAAGGGCTCAGACAGCATGGGTCACAGATCAAGGGTACCAACAGTGTCCCTTGGATGGATGCAGGCAAGTAAACTGAAGCATTTGCAAACTCCCAGCAGGTCCCAGCTTCAGTTGAGTTCCTCCTAACACAATTAACCTCAAAGAAAATTACAGTCTGGCACACTACCATTGACAAGTTGCCAGGGTTGTGGTGTAGCCAACTGTTTAACTGAGTGTGTGGGCATTTATTGCCTGTGGGAAAGGTAAGGTGAAATGAATCTGTGGTTGAAACAACTACATTTTACTGCATGTCTGCAAAATACCTGCAAATCCATCGTCTTGTGGACACATTCATAGCTTGGAACATGCTTGTTCTAGAACACTGAATTGCAGGCTGATAAAGGTCCTTTTTCACTATGTTTAGTGAAGCTGGGGAAAGTAATGGTAATCACAAGGTGGTGAACCTATAACTGGCCCCTCTTTCTCCGTTATACCAATGTAAATCTTCTATGTCCCCCTCTACCTGGCCAAAGGTACCATAAAAATCAGCAAGTCAGACTGTTCAAAGGGCAAGTCATTTTGTTTCCCAGTAAACCTTGCAGATATAACCTGTTCCCCAGGCTCTTCTGGCTCCTTAGTTGTTAAAAGCAACTATTCCACACAGACCTTACTGTCTCTTTGCAAATGAAGGAACAAAGCTCATGAGTACAAAAACAGTAATTTCCTTGCCAGTGGGACAGCAGTAATGATGTGCGAAGTCTTGACCACATGAAGAATATTTTTATCATCATGCTCAAGGGTTGTTTCTTCCTGAACTTTATCTCCCTGCCAGTGCTAGAAGGTGACTGTCGCAAAGGCCTAGATTCTCAGTGGAGGTGGACTGCTGTAACACATCTGAGTCTGCTAGACATCACCAGAGTTCAGAGGCTGTGAAAACTGCAGAAGGAATATGCACATCAGCTGATCTTCCCCACAAAGCTAATATATGTCTCAGTGATGTGAGGGGAATGTCTCAACGGTCTTAATGATTTGAACTAAGCTGATCAACCAGTCTCACTATATGTTTTTGCAACTGGTTCTGGACATCTTGTTGCTTCAAAGACTGAGATATCTTAGGAAGAAAGGGGTGGCATGAACAGATAAAAATTCTTGTAGGAAAAGGAAAACCTTGGGAAAGGAAAAGAAAAAATGACTCACAATTAGCTTGTGGGAACTGCAGGATGCATGAAATCCTGACCCCACATGAGTCACTTTGCCATTAACTTCATGAAAGCGGTTGAGTAAAGAATACAAAATCTCCTCGAGTTACTATAGAAAAGGGTGCACAGCTGATGTCTCTCATCCTTGCTTATACAACCCTAAAAACTGTCCTTTGTCATAGTTACCGCAGCTGACCTGCAAGAGCACTCTTTACAAGCGCTGACTGTATTTTTAGCTGATCTTGCATGTGACTCAGTAGAGGGAAATGAAGAAAGGCAGTCCCATGGGAATTCCCAGCTCTCTACACACCACCACAGATCACCACAGCTGCAACAGTCCCAGAGAAGAAACGGAGGCATTTCCTCTGCTGAGATGTATCCTGCCACCAGGGGGACGTGTCTGTAATTTAACAAACATCTTAATAACAACAACGGTTGGGTAAAAAGGCCACTGAGCAGACATGGGTCATGGCTGTAACTGATCACACTTTCTTAGTGAACCAAAAGAGGGATATTATTCAGCCAGTCCTAGATTTTGGTCTCTCCTTGACTAATCAGTGTGGGGTTTTTATGTTTTAGGTCATAAATCGATGAAGTTCTGTTTTCTGGAGCAGTTGAAATCTGCTTCCTGCAGAGCTTCCTGCACATAGCACTCTTCCATAAAGTACCAGTGGTTCTCCATAAAAAGAGTATATCTGAGATAACAGGGCAAAAAATTCGGTACACCCTCAGCAAATGTTCTGGCTAGATACGTCTCTCACTTCAGGTTCAAGAGGCACCTATTTGTAGCTAATTAGCCTGAGATTCATGTATGTTTAGCAGTAGGAGCTGGCTAGGCTATGAAGTAACCTTCAAGGGTTAATCCTTGGCCATGTTGTTTCTAGTAAGTATATGAAAAAGAAATACTAATACACTCAGGAGTAGAATAAAAGCTTTCATGGTACAAGGTTAATCTGCTGACCCAAGGCACTACTTGCACAGCTCACGCTAGCACCAAAGCCCTTCAGAGCCTTAATCTCCCTGGTTCAGTGCTGTATCACTGAGTGTCTGCTTTCAGCAAGCAGGACTGGGTGCATTTGTGCAGTATCTGTTTATTCTGCGAGGCAAGGCAGACATTTTTCAGCAGAAGTATAACAGAAAGCCAAGAGCCAGGCTCTGTCCATGGGAATTTGTAAAGATTCAAAGGCATCTTCATTCAAGACCTCATTCAGCATAGTACTAGGTATGTTTGTTAACAGCTCTCTGTTTGCTACTCCAGTTACTGAGGAAGATGATTAGGACCCTTAAAAGTCATACTCCATTTTAGCTCACAGTGGAAATAATTTGATTTAATAGGGGACACAGCTTCTAAATTAAGATTTGTGACCACCATTGAAACCAGATAGTCAAGTTTTTAGCAGAGAGAGAAAGGCATATATACGCCCAATATCCTTGTTCAAAGACAGAGAACTGTCAGAGAATGACCATGGTCTGTGTTTGTCAAGGACATTTGGGCTAGTGTTGGTGGCCAAGGAAAAAAAAAGACTTTCAAATAACCACACTTTCCAGAAATATCACCATGTTCCAGGTAGGCAACCAAGAAACAAGGAGCCTGAATGGACGAATTAGAGCTCCTTAACTGGCCAAGATACAAGTCCAAGCCATTGGCATTCAGTCATTCTAGTAGAGGTACAACATCACACCATCCATACAAGCTGAAGCTGCCCCATATTGGTGTCAACCTATGTGGAAAGTGTCACTTTCCACTGTCCTTAGCTCAGCCATGGTAAGAAAGTAAAAAGTAAAGATGCGGCCATCCAACAGGGAGAAGGCAACTAACTTCTCGTATCTCATGCCTATGGGGCAAGTCTTCAAATGGAAGGAAACAATACTAACCCTACCAGGACTTTTTTCCTTTTCTGCACAGATAAATAATATGGAAACGGGACTTACCTCTCCAGCGTGAGTGCAGACCTGAGATATATCTGTCAAATCATTCAGAACAGAATTGAAGTCTTAATTAATCTCTGCTTCTAGTTTAGACTGCTAATACTGTGTTGAGAGAGAGAGTATATTTCCCCAGGCACGGTCTGCTTCTAGTTTAGACTGATAACACTGTGCCGAGATAAAGAGTATATTCCCCCAGGCATGGTGCCCTTCCAAGCCAACTACTTGGCTCCTGAACTGGAGGTGGTTTCCATCTGTCCAGCTCAGAGTTGAAGAAGCAAAAATGATTAGGCACCAGCCTGAACCCTTCATGTCAAAGGTCAATTTTAAGCATTGGTGATGTGCCCTTCAGCTTGGTATGTTGGCTCATGTCAAGATCTGCGCCCTGGAAAAATGTCTGAGATTTGTGCTGAAAGACTCAGATTCTCAAATAGGACAAACTGACCTTTCTTTCAACAGAACCCATTGAGATATATATTGCTAAGGGTTTGCCAAGGCAATTTAAAGACAGCAGTATCTTTTCTCTGCTGTTAAGCTGGATACAATGGTCTGCTGAATGTACTTTGCTGGGAATTCTCCCTATTCTGCCTCTCTTCAAACTGCCCAGAACAGAACTGCCCAGGACAATCCTATCTGCAGCATCCTAGCTCTGTTTTGACAGCACTGACCTTCTTCACAGAGTGAAGTCCTCTGCACTTCTTGTTCCCATCCCATTCCCACTAACATGATAATTTCTCATTGCAGGTAAATCATCTCGCCTTGAGGTTTTTCAGAGCCTCCTCTTGCCTCAGACAGCAAACATTTTGCAGAAGACCCCATCTGGTGAGACGAAGTCTGAACCAAGCTCTCTGCAACCCTACAACCAACCAGTCTATAATAAATGCAAGGATCTCACCTGTTTCAGTTTTGTTCCCACCATGGAAGCACTGCTGTCAAGCACAAATACAACATTCTTTGGCAATGGAGGAAGATCTGTGGGGGCGAAGTAGTGCACGAAATATCCATTAAGAATCTGTGGAAGAGCAAGGAAGTCAGGAATTGAAGGCAGATCATGATGCAATGTTCCACATATTATGGGATATTTGGTTGGGCACACCTGATCCTGCTTTCAATGTCTGTGTCTACGCTGGAGGATATGAGTTCTCCTTAGTATCCCGCTTAATCCTGGTCCCCTGTTTATCCAGACTGGGGGAGCCTACTGGAGCTCTCCACATCTCCTTCCATGGTGGACATTGTGGTTTCCTTCCAAATGCAGTAAGGATATAATGTATGTACCCAGGGATCAGAACCAAAACATGCATTTGGGGAACTGGCCTTGTGTCCACATATATACAGCCAGTATATTGAGAAACTGAAAAGCAGATACGAAAAAGAAACTCAATGAAGTAGGTAGCTGTGGTTTTTAAGTACATCTTGTGGCTGCCAACTGACTGGTTTTATTCTGGGTAGTTCTTACAAGATGGAGAAGTAGGCTTCACTTGGAAAACATTTTCTAGGACATTTGGAGCATGCAAGACAATTGAACCATCTCAGGTATAGTTAATAAAACAGAAAAGATGAGTCATGTGTACAGTACCTGAACATCCCCAACACTCAGCTCCCTGTTGACATCATATCTAATTATGAAGTCTCCCAAAATGCCATTTCGGGCGATCCTGGTTTGCTCGACAACACTGGGATTGAACGTAACTTTAGCTAAGGTTTTGGTATGTCCAACTACAGTAGAAGGAGGAGGAGAAACATCACCTGTTCAGATAAAACCACAATATTACAAGTTTTTCCCATTGTCTTACAGATGTTTAAGCACAGCACACACAGTATTACTGTGGAGTCAGGTCAACTAGCATAGTTACATACTGAAATTAAAGATTCAGTTCACCAGTAATAAAATAAGAACTTAATAACACCTCCCCTCTAATTCTAAACTGAAACCAACATTGGAGTGCTATCAGGGATATAAATGTTTAGGCAAAATTCCTGTGCTCACTTCTCTTTGGAGGTCACTGATCTTGAAGGCCATATATTCTCTGTATGACTGTTAATTGCTTTCTATAAATAATGAACACACAACTTCAGACATGTATGTGATATTCATTCCAGCCAACTCTAGACATCTAGAATGCAGATCCTATACCTGAGATCCTGCCAGTCAATGCAAGTATGATTCACTTGACCTGTTTAAACATTTCCTCTAGGATTAGATGAATCATACTGCAGATTTCTCCCTATTGATTATAAAGAGTTCTTGAGGTGACTTGTTCAGATGTGCTGTAGGCATGTGAGGTGGGATTGATCTAATTGATTGCTTGATCTGACAAGCATCTTATGTGTAATGTCTACATCTGAACAAGTCATCTTAGCTGCCTTTATGTTCAGCAAAGACTTGTCAGTATAGTTGCTGCAATTTCAGTCTTGCTGATTGAGACAAAATCCAACACTTGCTAGCGCAGTCATGCAAACTGCATCCCTGAGATGTAACTCACCCTAATCTCTGAGAGCCCTTCCTGAGTCAATAAAGAGATACGTGCCTTTCAGAAGGTCTTTCAAAGAAAGACAATAATTTAGGTCTGAGTCACCCTGAAGGAACCTCTGCTTGTCTTGTTAGCTGTGTTCATTTTCTAACATTGAGGCATATGGAGATTCCTTGTTGTCTCTCTATGTGGCCAAAATCCCACCTTATTGTCTTTTGGTGTGCCAGCCGTTCATTCCCTCTGAACTCCGTAAAGACCCTTACATGAATCTGACCAAAGGTCAGATTTTTGGCCTTGAACGTCCCCAGATTTTGATGGCTTTCCCACTTATCCTAACTAGCTATTGAAAACACCAAAACAGGTTCTCAGCTGATGTTCTTCTCAGGTGCTTCAAGTCTCACAGTGATTATTCCAACACTCCACCAAGGCACAGAAGTTCTATTATATCTGCTCGTCTGCTGATTAATATTGGGAACGAGCTGCTTAATTATACTGTGTGTGGTGGTCTCAAATCTTTGCCAAAGATGGCCCAAAAAGTCTGTGGTATGGCAGGGAAAAGAAAAGATGGGTGAGATTCAGTTTCAATTTAGGTGTTCACAATGCAAGTACCTATGTCTGAGTTTATGTTCCAGGCTCCCATTATGCTCAATGGAGATCAGGTCAAGAGTGTCAAGGGAGATGAGGGTATGATACATCTGGCCAGACATCTGCTTTAGGATAATTTTAATTATGTGCTATACCCCATTAACAATACTGATCACAATGGCAAGGTGCAGGGAGTCTTGGAAAGAGCTCCTCTCCAGAGGTTCTTCTAACACTGTCTATGTAATGAGGAGTGGCACTTCTTCACCTTTGTAAAGTGCTTTAAGCAGCATTAGAGGAATGCAACGTGACATCTGTATGCAACATTGAACACCATCCACCTCACACCCAGATTCCACAGTGATTTAGAAAATCAGATACATATGGTTATGTCCATTTAACAAGTAGGAAAATGGAGGCATGGAGTGGTTACCTAACTCACCTGACTTCCCACAGGTCAAAGTCCACAGAAATGCCAGGACTAGGGTTCTTGTGGGTTTATAAAATGATTAGCCAAAGCTATGCCATTTACTCTGAAGTGCTATGTACACTCTAGACTCCTCTAGGCAAAGGAATGAAAGTAAGAGTCATAAATCAATAGCACTCTAGGATGTTACTTCTGTGTTAATTTGGCTTTACTTTTATGGCTGTCCTGTGAGTACATTTGAATAGACAAGGCACAAGACCATACTATTGAGGCAAGGAAGGGTTTTCTCATAGGCCCAACTTCTACAGAAATAAATTATAGCTGGAGAACCTGGAATGTGAAACAAATTCATCAGCAGAAGTCTTTACCAAGGAGGCTGAATGACAGATATTACTCAGTTTCAGTAAAGTCAAGAATGGACTCTGCATCATGGCTTCTCTGACTATGCCAATTCCAATCCATCCATCTGATGGAAACAGAGAGAGAGCTCCCAGCCAGTACACTGAAATCACTTAAGGACACTAGTGTTAGATCTTAAAGGGGGCTTATAAAATTATTACCCAGAGCTTTGACATTTTTTCTAAAATCTGGTTCAGATTTCTCCTGGCAAAGAAAAGTCATAAATCAATAGCTCTGTAAGATTTTACCTCCATCTTGATTTGTTTTTACTTTTACAGCTGCCCTTTGATCTGATGAATCAACAGATGTAATATGTTTTTAATACACAATGCATCAGATTTCCTTGTATTGGCTTTCCTGGATTTTCCATCTGTCTTCTATCACTTTCAAAATCCCATTTAACTGCCAGTGTGTGGGAAATGCCCAGAATTTATAGAAATGGCTTAACAGTTCATTTATGTTTTCTGATCTATTTGAAGGTTTTACATTACTTCTCCCCAACTGCTGAAAAGCAAGCATTGTCGTTGGTTAAGCTGCCTGACCACATCACATCTGGGTTAGTGAAAGTCAGTCTCACACTGGAAACAGAAGCTCTCTCCTTATACCTACTGCACATACACATCTGTGGCTGTGGCCTTTGGACTTCACTTCTGTGTTTCTCTGCCGTAAATACATTGATGGGTGAGCACAATATGCTGTGCACCACAACAGCATGAGTTCCAGTCCTAGCATTTCTATGGACTCTGACCATCTGAAATTAGCTGAGTTAGGTAGCCACTCCATGCCTCAGTTTCCCCATCTGTTCAATGGGCATACTAACATGTATCCAGTTTTGTAAAGCACTGTGGAATCTAGATGGGATTATGTGGATCACATTGCATTCCTCTATTACTCCTCAAAACACTCTTTGGAGGTAAGAAATGTCATCCCCTGTAACACAGACAGTGCTTTAGGAACTCCTGGAGAGCTTTCCAAGGCTGCCTCACATAGCCATTGTCAGTGACAAGAATAGCTAGGGAAGCTCTCCCATTTTCTTCATAGCCATTCATCTCCCATCTCCAGGACAGAGATTAAAACCAAAACATGGTCTAATAGAAAAGGTCCAAAATACCTATTTTCCCTGGAATAATAGAAATCACATCTGGAATACAGGTTATCTAATTCATTCCACGTTCCCAGATCAAATCCCTTCCTACTTGGTTTTATGATATGGTCTGGAAACACTCCAGACCTCCAGTAATGGAAACTCAGTACCTGCCCTTGCCAGTCCTTTCCAGAGCTTCACTTTTTCACTATTAGACATTTTCGATGTCTAATTTACATTTTTCTTTCTGGATTATAAGCCCATGGCTTCTTGTCCTTTCTGTTATTGGCACAGAAAGCACAGTATTCTTTTCCTCCTTGCAGCAACCTTTTATATATTTGAATACAGTAACTATCTCTTCCCCAGGTTTCTTTTTTAGGCAGCACTTGATATCTGGATCACAATTACTCTCCTCTGTTTATTGGCCCAGTTCTTTTCAAACAAGTCACTGAGAGGAAAATCTATGAGATATTGCAGAGTACAGAGCATGTATGAGCTCCAGAGACTTGAGCTTGTCTGTGCTCATACTGAGGTAGTTAACAGGGCCTTTAGACAAACTTTCCACTAAATTCAGCTAAAGAAGTAAACAGAGGAGGAAAAAAGCATTTTTCATATGAAACTGTAGTCCTCACATGATGAACAGTTAAACCTAAATTATTTTGGATGCTGGCAGAGTCAGTATTAGCGCTCAAAAGCAAACTTCATCCTCCACTAACATGTGGAAACTTCTGGTCAACTATGATAAGAAATAAAAACCTTTCTGAGACCTATGACTTGGAAAAGTCATTCTCAAGCAGCCTAGTATCTCCCTGCCCAAGTCCATGACTAGTTTTCACACCGCTGCACTGGAGGAAAACGATGAGGACAGTCATCCCTGAGGATGCTGGCTAGGACATCATTCAGAAAATGGCTCCATTCTGAGGTCACCAGAGAAGGCCAGGATCATTGGCCTCAATGTCTCCTGTTTGGGGGTTTGTATGTTGCAGAAGACAACACCTGCACATGCCAAAAGATCACTTGCCAAAACTCACATGCCTGATGTCTTCCTTTGGGAAAAACACAACTCCCAGATGGAGCTGTGTGCGCAGGAGTCTCTGACAAAGGAAATATCCTGGAAAGACTTGTCATCATATTGTCTCTGCTCCATACTCAGAGAGGAAGTACGCAGGACTTTCCAAGAGCCTCTATCTATAGCAAAGCACAGCTTTACTGCTCATAAATCACTGGAAGTTTGTGAAACCAAGTCCAATCTTTGTATCTTGGGCTCCTACAGCCAAAAGCAGGCAGAATTGGACACTTTACTGCTTCTGCTCCTACTGCTGTGATTTCTACACTGTTTCTCACTCTTTCTCATCAAGGGACATCTTCATTCTATAGGGCTTTAAGTTTTATCTCTTCTGCTCATCACAGACTGTATGGATACTAGCAGTTTGGCTGGAGTGAAAAGTGCAAATCCTGAATGACCATTAAACAGAGCTATTGTTTTTTCCACTATGCTTCCTGCATGGTACATTGGCTCTATGGATAACATGTAGAAAGCACCACAAATGTAAGGAAGAGGATTGGTCCATAAAATAAAGGCAGATCGGCCATTCCTCCACTTTTGGTCATCTAAACTATCATTTTGGGTTTTTTTCATTAGTTTTGCTAACAGTGTTTATTGCCACAACAGGTTGGCATTTCAGTTATGAACATCAATCACTGCTGGTGCTCATCAGCTGGTGCTGTGGATGACTCCAAAGCCATACTTGATTTTCAACTAAATTTGCCTATCCTACACTGGATCTTCAGGACGTGTACTCAGAAAAAGAATGTAGTTTCTTATCCAGGTCAGTCAGAGTCAAAATTATCTAAATGACTTGTGAAGCTACATGTCATTCTTCACAATGGTTTCAGCTTCGTGGCGCTTTGGATATGTTACTCAGAATGCCATTTACCTGATGACTTGATGTCACAATACATTTTTCACCCAATACTCTCAAGGTAATTTATTAATACTTATCAAAATCTCACAATTTATCATTGACCGTGAGATATTATAGACATCTTTGTAAACACAGGAAATTGAGGAAGAGAGTTTTCATGACATATTCAAACTCAAACCAGTCAGGCAGTACCATTTTCCAATGTGCAGGCCTCCATTCCTTATTTGGTCTTTTTTTTAAGCCATGACCTCTCATTTGGGACACTACAGGTAACACAGTACGGCAGCATCTGGTCTCGCATCCTTTGCTGGCCACTGACTCACTAGATTGCTACCATGCTCTCCAATCAAGTGATACTGAAGAGTTTTAAGCCACAGGAATCCAAGAAGAGACCAGACACTTTTTCCTGGTTTACTCCTAGTTTGCAAACTGTCTGCCAAGCAGCCACTCTTTAAATGTAAGACTCACAATTCACCTTTCACTTAAAAACCCATAGCCTTCCCTGGAGGTCTCACTGGATGTGCAGATCTCATGCTCTTGGGTCTTTAGGTGTCATATGAGCAAGAAGGCTTTGCAGGGAGGATCTAATGATTCAGATGGTTTTGGATCAAGCTTGAGAGATGACAGCCGACTGGAATATAGTGGATTTCCAAGTGAAATGCTCCTTGCCTTGGCCTCGCCCTCCCTAGGAGTATTCTTGTGGTTTCCATTTGTATTTAGGAAGGTATGAAGTTCCCGTTGTCTGCTCCAAGTGTGATTGATCTTGTTGGCCACAAGAGGTCACAAGCAATAAATCCCCGCCCAGTCCAAAACAAGCTGTCCTCTGCGACCTATATTAGACCCTTCTGAGACCCTCTGCCAATTCTTTTTTTTTTTTTTTTTGTCTGGCTGCTGGTAGTGTCCTAATCTCCTCATCTTACTTTAGATCAGAAGGAAGCTCAGCAAACCTACTGAATTCATTAACCCTATACGCTCATCTGAGTGGCACTCACCTGAGTACCAATGAAGACTTGATCTGGCAGAGACACAACCCACTCCTGACTGCCCATGTTGGACCCCAAAAGTGTGTTTGGCATTTCAATGACTTCCATAGCAGTGATTTCATCACAACAAACAGTTTTCACCAACTATATAGGGTGATTCCAGATAGAAAGGGTCTGTAATTAAATTCTGGGCAAGGATGAAGCACAGGGAATCGGAGTTTCAGTTGCTTTACCCATCCTGAAATGGGACATCTATTTTATACACATTTTACTGGCTAGGAAGGATTATGGAATCTTAGAGCTTGGGCCCATTTTTATATGAGCTGTTTTAAATCTGAAGCACAGTGCCAAGAATGATCAGTGCTCACAGATTGCCATTTGGAGAGCAAGTTACAAGAGTTTTCCCTGTATGTCATTTACATACAGGAATTTCCATACTGCACTAGACCAACAGTGTGTCTGCTCTGCTTAGTCTGTCTCTAACCTTGATCAATGCCAGATGTTTTGCAGGAAACCATATGCCACAATGCACTGTGATACTTCCTGACAGGTGAAAAAGGCTTCTTGTCTCTCTTGATGAGGAGCAGAGCACATTTATCACACAGTGCATGGATGTACAGCAGAGACACTAATTAGCTGTATGAAGTTTGACCTGAAGCTAGTCCAAGTCACTGAGAGCCTTGATTTCACTGTGATTTGGATGAAATCAGTAGGATCACACTGAGCAATCAGTTTAACTCCAGTTCACATGCTTTAGGATCTTTACCTGGCAGACATGAACAGCTCCACTGATTTTGCTGGCATTATGTCACTTAGAGTAACTGAGGATCAAGTCCCACAAGACTCTACATCCTGCTTCCAGGTCAGACTCACCCTCTTTTTTTGGTGAGGGTTTTTTTGTCAACATGTAACAATCACAGTATCCTGTGCTCCTTGCTGTTAGTTTACACTAGAAAAATTACCTTTACACTGTCTGAACAGCGAGCAAGGACAGTTGGGGGTAAGAGTAGATACTCACACTGCACTTAGTGCTTTGGCAAAACATGGATTTTCCTCTTGGAATTTCCCATGTTCTAAAATGCAGGATTTCCTATCTGCCTTGGCAGGGATGGATGGAAAAAACAATTCACTTCAAATAAACAGTTCCCAGGAGATGGGGAGCCAGGGAAGAGCCTGCTCAAATGCCGAGTACAAGGCCTGAAGGCCCAGTTCAAAGCTTGTAAAGACAATAGCAAAAAAAATCCTATTGAGTTGAATGGGATGAGCCCTATATTCATTAAGCTTCAAAGTTCTCACATGCTTATGCACAGATACCACAGACACAGTCATCTATAGAAAATAGAACAAAAGCCATCAGCCTTTATGATAAGACTGAATTCCCACCACTGAACTGCACAGTTCATAATCCTGAAATCCCTTTCATGTTGTAGTGATTATACCAGCTTTCATGAACCTGAAGATTGCCCTGCCAGTGAATGAGAGATCTCTAAATAGGAATTGCTGATGGCCTGCAATGCTTATAGACTTGCTTGTCACTTAAATGCAGCCACCTCTGGGGTGGAATGTACCTGTCATACAGTGAGTACAGCAAGAGTTAAGAAGGGAAAGTAAAAAAAGTATATTTCTAAACAAAGGCATAGTTTGAATTTGCCAGAATAATTCATGTTTAATGAGCTGCTAGCATTCATTTTTCTTGCTGTCTTCATGAGATGTGTCCTCTAGTTTCTAATACAGTCTTGATCCTAGACAATGCTGCTTTAATGCTATGTTGGGGGTTTGTTTAATGCCTCATTTGGAGCAGAGGGAAAGTGAACAAAACACCAGTCTACACAATCATCCAAGATTGCCTCGGAGAACTCCCAACACCGCCAGTCCAGTTTTTTGAGAAGTGATTAAGGCCCAACAAGCAACAGAACCATGGGTCATAAAATCTCTGCTTACCTTCAACTTTCCCATTGCCTTTATGCTTGCTGTTTCGGAGAGGAGGCACTTCCAGGGAAACTATGCCTGAGTTCTCCAGGATGTTCACCTCCACTCGTAACCTCCCCACCAGCTGCTGGGGCCGGATGCTGACTGTATACTCATATTTTCCCAGTCGCCTTTGCAAAAGCTCTTCATAATGCAGTAGGAACCTGGCCTGCATCTTGCGAGGAATGAAGACAGAAGCTTTGAATGTCTCATAGCCATTCTCCCTGGAAGGAAAATCCAAAGACACCTTCACACCCCATGCACATCACACACCACCTCCTCCAGTGAATGATGAATCTGGATTTTGTTGGTCCAATAAAGGTATTTCCTATCATGTGAAAGCAGCAAGAAAGATAACATCATAATGTTTCACAAAGCATTAGGCACACAGGAGGTTTCCACTGGAGGAAAGGTCTTAACAGACTAGATGGCTTCTTACAGAGAGGAATATGACAGACATGTATAACATGGAACAGGGCCAGAGGAAAGGCTGTCTCTTGGTTTCTTACACAGAGGATTTGCTAGACCCATATTTAATTCTTGACTTTTGCACTGTGGACTCATTGCAATATCTTAAGCAAAGTACAGATGAATGCCTCTTCCCTAATATTAGCTGTTTATAGCTACATACTCAATGGGGAGAAATAGGACCCCTAAGACAATTCTACCACTGGACACTTCTCTAAAAGGACTCTTCTCTCCAGTTGGCCACAGTGTGACATTAGTTACCCAGCATACAACTGACAGTCAGCTTTCCGTTCACTAATTTGAAGTGAGATGAATTCCCACCTTTAGACTTTATTGGCTTCGGCTGCCCTTCTGTTAAACAGAGATAACCTAATATGCTCTACCTCCCATACAGTGCACTGTAGTGTCCAGCTACCAGGCACTGATATGATGCCAGGCACTATTTATGAATGGAAAATAAAAAAGCCACATAACAAGAATGGAAACTTTTAATGCCATGTAGGAATAACTTCAGAACTCACTGATGTGAGATTTTGCTGATGCCCGCAATGTACTGAGTATTGAAAAGGATTTGAGACTTTTATTTCTCTATTACATAAAATAAGATTTTTTTTTTTTTTTTTAAGGTTAGCCTTTAGGGCACTTGGAATGACATCTCTGGGTGATACCAGTGGTCTAACAATGACAGGTAGTGATCACCCACAGAAGAGGATGCAACAGGGCATGACGACAGAAATACAGTGCTTCAAGAGAAATACAGAACTCTTTCAGGTTCTGCCAGTCTGTGTCTGGATCCTGAGACAGCATCCTTTGCTAAAGATTTCTGATGGACTTTTCCTACCATGAATTCATCTAGTCACTTTTTGAACCCACATTAAGTTTAGCATCCACAATTTCCAGTGGCAAGAAACACAATTTATGTGAAGAATATATTATTTTGGCCATTTTGAACCTGACATCTGATCATTTCATTTAATTTTCTCTAGTTTTTCTATGAAAGACAGAAAATAAAAATTCCTTATTCTACTTCCACATATCACTCATGAGTTCAGACCTCTGTCAGACCTCTTCCTCCGCACAGTTCGTCATTTCTCTGGTCTGAAAATCATAGTCTATTCAGCTGTTCCTGATCATGTGTTCATGCTGGAATATTGCTACTATCCCAGGTAACTGAGAATATTGTAGGATTTTCCAGAGCAGCAAAATCCATCCAATGGTCCATATCTTTGAGAGCTATTTGGGGGAATTTGGGCACCTGTGGAACTAGAGTGCTGCTGAAGAAGTGCATTCAAGTGAACATACAGGCTTTTAGATCATTAAAGGGATGAGACTTTCTGCCAGTTCTTGGCCAAGAGGACTAAACACAGTCAAGCACTGAGAACAGGGCAAGTAAACGTGACTTCAAAAGGCTACTTGTGGTTCTACCACTGACTAACTTTGTCGTCTTGAAGTTGTATCACCTCATTGAATTTCTGTGTGCCTTAATTGTCCTGCCTGTTATTCAGGAAGTAATAAGATTTCTTTCCCTCTCAAGTACATCCTGGAGCATCTTGGAAGTGAAAATGTTGTGTAAAAGGGCTAGAAAAGGCCACATGCAATTTTACATGACTTGGAGTATGGGAATGACACCAGGCAGTGCAGATAATGTTCTATTTAACTGCTTCTTCCTATAAATCCACAGATGGGTATGCCAAAGCAGCCAAAATAAAGATGGGAGGAGAGTATGTCACTTCCCAGAACACAGCCAAATGCACAACACTTACCTTCCATCTGTGGGGCTTGGAGGTTTCTTGTGCCTTGCTTTGTCATCGCTGCTATGTTTCTTTTCTTTCCCTGTGACCTCTCCATAGTAAGTCTTGTTGCCAATGCTCCTGGAGAGACCAGAGATGTCAGCATGACCACTCTGCACCCATAGACAGTGACAGCTGTGCACCTTGCTGTAGAAGGGTTCACAGACTGTGCACATATGAATAGGCTAAGTGTGCCGCTGGTGTAACTCTCCTAGAGTCCACCCAAGTCACTGAGACAGAAGCAAACTTAGAAGTTCCCTGGCTGGTTATACCAGCAGAGTATATTTTTAGTCCAGGAATTTACACCTCTAAAATGCCAATTCAGTAGGTAACCTCCAAAGCATAAGGATGCAAACCGGAAAACAAAGAAATTGCCAAGAATCCCAATGAGCACTTTTTTTTTGTCTGGTCTAGGATCCACCATCTGTGTCAATACACATCGCAATTTTCAGGATGACTGCTCTCAATTAGCGGCCTCCCTAACTAAAATGCTTCTCCCTGGGAATGAGTTACAGGGCCATGGATTCCATAAGGAAACAGCCCTTAACATATATTTTGGCTGGCCAATGGCAAAAGACTGTTTTTCCTCCTATTCAGACCAAATAGAAATCTTTCTAAAAGAGCTGGTCCCCTATCTGCTATGGTCAGGTCTGAAGCTGTGGCCCCAATATCTACGCACAGGGAAGATCTGAGCATGACCAAACCAAACATGTTTTTGAAACCAAGAGCTTAATTTATTCCTTAGTAAGTCATTTCAGTATGAGCTTCATTGCCCTCTGCTTGCTCTGTTATACACAGAGAATGACTAGCACCTCCAGCAGCAAGTCAACCTATCTGCTAGTTGGAGTTGACTCTCCTCCTCCATTGACAGCATGGAGAACTTGGAACAACAAGGAGCTTCTTAGGCACCACAGTGAGTTAGGTGAGATAACTATTATGTGCCAGTGTTGCTGAAACTTCAATTGGAAAGGTTTCTGAGGGCTAGGAGAGGTTTTTTGGTCCAAATCAAAGAGAGAGGAGGAGAAGGAAGTTGTTAAAACACACTCAGATGGGAAATAGAATAATTTTCTTCCCCATGTACATTGAGGGCTTGAATCTTAGCATCCTGTTATCCAAGGACTTGCTCTGTGCTTTGGGGCCATGACTAGTCTTGGGTGGAGTACAGTATAAGTGTTGTTTTATTTTTCCCAAAGAAATGCAAAAAGCCCTATTGCAGACTAGCTAGTTTTTGAAATTTCAGAGAGCTATCTGTGGGATGGGAGAACCATTGTCCACTCAGCTGTCAGCATTACTTACTTACATGGTAAAGTTGGAGATGAAGGCTGCAGCTGGGATCTGCATCTCAAACACACCTTCACGTGCCTCAGATCCGCTGTTCACCATTGTGCATGACACCGTGGTGAAAGCATACCGAGAAATGATTGTGGATCTCACAGTGAATTCAGACATCCGAGGCCTGGTTTCCTGTAGGTATCAAAAGGTTATCTATTAACAGTGACAGCTAGGTAACCCACCCCTTCCGTGTTTCAATGGCTTTAATACTTAATATGCTTAAGCAAATAACCACCCTATGAGTGGTGTAACACCCTATGGGGAGTACTAGACTCCCCTATGAAAAACAGTCAGGCAAGGTGGGCTTGCCCTTAAAATATCAGGTGAGCCGCAAAAGGTAAACCAGAGATGTGGCACTGCCTTTGTTCACACACAAGAGCAAAGGCCACAGTCATTCTCCAATGCCTGCCAAGGGTCCAGGAAGGATGAGAGCTCTGATTATGCCAGCCTTTATGTTGTGAAACACACTGATGAAATCCACCTGTATCCTAAATTGCACCCTTCAACGCTGACCTTTTGAGAGGATCAGGATTAGTCCCTTATGGCCTGGGAAGAGAAGCCCAAAATATGTCCCCATAGGGTCCAGAACTGATGTCAGAGGAACTGCCCCATAGACTGTGCACAAGAGCAGATGTAAGACCTCTTGAAAGACTAAGGTCACTGTGTACGAAGCATCATCTTCAAATTCATACAGTCAGATCTGTAAGTTATGTAAACAGAAAAAATGCTGTCAATGTAGTTGACTGAGTCCTCCTCTGCTGAGAATCCATCCTAGAGGTTTCAGGCAATGGATGGAAGAGATTTAATAAGAAACACTGACACCGTGATGTCTCAAGTAAAATATTTTAAGCCTTTTAGCCCACACTGGATGCTTTCCAGCAGAGAAGCAGCAGAGACTGCAATGAATGACGCATGATGTAGCAATGGAAGCTGAAAGCCAATTTCTGCTTCTTGGGAATGTGTTTTTGTGCAGAAGTCCTGGGTTGGAGCATTTCTCCAGTCTAACTTGTTTTTTGACAGCAATGTCTCCAGGGACCTCAACAGTTTTCTTCCTGGAAGGCTTCAGTGTATTTAACTATAAACAGCCCATGTAAAAAAAAAATCTGTATGTTGCCTTAAACAAAGACCAAACCATCAAAAGCAGAGGGAAACTAAAGAGTAAAATACATTGCAAATACAGAGCAACTTCACTAAACCAGAGACTTCTTCCTATTGAGGTTGATAAAAAGTCACAGTCACACAAGACTTGTGAAGACAAGAACGTGCTCGTCAAATGTACTTCCAGGATTTTTTTTTTCCAAACACAAGTAATTTTGACAAATTGCTTAACAAAGGGAACAAGTGTTTGTATGAGCAAGTATGAAACAGGAACATTCCTGCAGTAGCTGATGGCATTGGAAGCAGTAATAAGTGAGCATCCAATTAACCAAGATGCTGGGCTAGTGATTTCCAAGCAAATGGAAGAATGAGTATCCATTGGAAACAAACACAAAACTGTCGAGACACTTGGAATAAAGCCCCACCTGCCTACACTTTCAAGGCATGGAAGGACTCTGATAAATGTGTCTCAAATAAATCTAATTGTGATAGATAGATAACAGCTGGACAATGTGTGATGTGCTCTGTATCCACGTACATCCTGCTTAGCAAAGGCTTAGCTCACGTGGAGCACAATGGCAAGAAATTAGCACTTTTAGGGTGTGATTTGTCTCTCTGATTTCAGACAGCTCGGTGTGTTGGATCTAGACTAGAACACATCTGCTCAGATCTAATGTCCCCTCCTTAGGCCACTAGTGGTTATTATTCTGTTGCTGTTGATTAGAACTAGACCCTGCTATTCCTAGGACTTTCCCTGATACATAGGCACAGCTTTACAGTCTCATTATCCTGAAGGTGGAGTGGATGGGGAGTTTTGATCAGAAGTAGTGTTGTAGGAATGTTTCCAGATGTAATGAGCTGATGTTTCTTCAGTCTTCCATACCACTAATTGCCTGTGGCATAGCAAGAGATATAGAGGATTTAATAACAGAAGTAAAAGAATCTGAAGCTACAGCAAATTCTTTGGTTCCAGATCTTCTGCATCCACTCCCATGTTCTGCATTTCATCATAAGCTGTGGGTTCAAACGTACTTGACAGCTCAACAGCAAAAGAGGATCAAGCCCTTTGCCTTTTACTTGAGATACAAATGGTTCTGCAGTGACAGATCTGACACTGAGTCTAACACTGTGAATGCAGTGATGGATTCACCTGAAGTTAGAAAGTCTTCAGAATATGACAGAGGACACGGACTTGCCCTTGTTATGACAAGAACATAAGGATGGTTGTAATGGGTGAGAACAAAAGCAATTCTAACCCTGTAGCCTATCACTGGCAGAGATCAATAGTACCTGCTTGGAGAAGAGTGTAAAATGAGTCCAACCTGCATGGATACTACCCAGAAATATTGTCTCAGTTTTCAGTAATTTGTGGCTGAAGGAACTCCTGAACCAAGGGTGATATTTTTGTGCTTAGTAAAGCTCTGTGGATTTTCCTCCTGTGACTTTACACAGCTGCTTTTTGAATCCATGTAAACTTTTAGCATCCACAACATCTTGTAGCAAGGAGTTCCACAGCTTAAAGATATTTTATATGAAGAACCACATCACTTAGGGTTTTTTGCTGAATCTACTATTTGCTGGCTTCAACTGATCTCTGTAATATCTCTCTTATCTCACTAAACAAGCTCCAGCTCTGATATCCTCACAGACTGAGGAACAGCAAAAACAAATGAAAAAAAAGGCATTCAACACCTCTTCCTCCTCCTGGTGGTTAGGAGTTACTGTTGGAGAAAGCAAACACTGAATAAGGGCATTACATACAACTGAGGATGAAAGAACTGATTCATCTTCCCATCCCTGGAAGGGATCTGCCATTCCTTGTATACAGAAAATATAAACGGTGGGGGCAGAGGCAGTTTCCAAACAGGTTGCTAGGTCAGGCTTGGCGGGCAGCCCAAGTTCCAGCCTGCGATTCTTGTGCGTTCCCTGGAGCTCTTGCACAATCCATCAGCGCCTGATGCTCTGACCTACAGCTGCGCAAATGCCTGTTTGTTTTCTCCGCTTTTCATTAAGGCCTTCAGAAGATGAGAGGCAGCACAAAGGGAAAAACAAAACAAACCATTTGTTTAATATTATTATTACTGTGATTTATTATCCCTATTAAATATAAAGCTAGGGAATGCCAAGGTGGCAGATTAGCACACTGCTACGAGGCAGGTTGGCTGGATGTTTTATGAAGGTGTCCTGGTTATGATGATGAACTGGGAGCTGAAATTTTCTTGCCAAACAAATGATTTTATGCTTGTTTACATCAAATGGAAAAGACAGAAGAGAGCTGAAGATAAATGAAATATACTCCATGTTTTACCTTTATCAGTTGCTTTCATCAAAACAAATTGACCGTATCTCAGATTAGAAGTAATAAACTGGTAATAAGACTGAGAGTTGCTCTCCTCTAGGCTGCTGATTCAAATCTGTCAAAGATCAAAGGGATCAGAAGCTATTAACACGTGATGGCTGCTCAGTGTGTGAAATGAGTTCCTCCAGTTCTCAACTGGGAAACCCCATCCCTCAGAAAAGCCAGAAAAATAACTGGCCATGAACAGCAATTTCACTGGCTGCCTCTTTAGCCAAAGTTTTGATCTAAGCTGTGCAACTCTCAGTGCAGCAATATAGCCAGATCTCATAGATTTGCTGTACATCTAAACTTAGGTTCCCATGCTGAAAGAAGGATATTGGCTCCCTTGTTTTCTTCCTTTCTTCAGTAAATTTCGGACAGAGAACAGAGATCTTCAAATTTCAAAGCAAACTCTCCCTTTCTCTTCAAATTCAGTGAGATTTCATCAGGCTTATGTTCACTGCATGGTTAAGGTTTGCAACATTGGATGCTCTCTCTACATCTGAGGTGAGGAAGATGGATTGGGAAGTATTAGAAGAACCTGTACCTGTTGCATTGATCAAAATGCAGAATTTTTACCTAGAATCTCACTCTACCATCACCCACTGACATCATAGTTCATTCCTGGGTGCAGGAATGCACACACATATACACATAGAGCAAATGTAATTCCCATGAGGTAAAATAAAGACAGAGTGTGATACGTACCAGCCTCTGCAAAAATTTGGCCTGTCTTGGAACACGGCGTGCAACCTGCAAAGAGTTAAGGGAGTTAATGGAGCCTAGTCAACTTACAGAGACATGTCACTTGTTTAAATCCAGACATGGGTTTGCGTGACTGATTACCCATGGCCAGGTTCAAATGTTCCTCTGGTTAAAATTAAAACCTGAATCTCTTCTATATTAACAGACCCACTGATCAAAGCTCAGCAGTGGAATGCGGCTCTTGCAGGCGAGGACGTACTGTGTGTTTTGCAAATGCTACTTGTCAAGAGACCCTCTATATGAAGACAGGGACCTCAGCCTTTAGACATAGACCTGGATGCTGTGTCTTGGCCCTGGCAGTATATTCCCTTATAGCTTCCTATGGAGTCACGCAAAAGCTCTGTGTCACTGTCTTTGCCCCATTGCATGGCATACGGCACATGATGAGAAGGGCTGCTAAATGGTCCACTATGCTCATCAAATGCCACGCACGGCCCATCTACATCCTCAGGTAAGTAAAAGCCAAAGCTCATTCCCCAGTCCAGATGTGGTCTTCACCTGTGCAAGAGCGCTCAGCACTCATCATGGGTTACAGACACTGGGCAGAGGGCTGAGGGCATGACAATCCCAGTCACCTGAGACTGTCCTCGGCTCAGCACAGTGTGGCTGCTTCGAGCTAGAGCAGCAACCAGGTTAACACGTAGCACCCATGTGGTGGGGCTTAGCAAGCATAACCCCATTCTGCTGCATGTGTGGACCTGCTCCAAAGGAGGACTTGTGTAAATTAGTGTTACGGCTTCAGCTTTACCGATATTACCTCAACAGCAGATCTGTTGCCTAAAAACCCTCCACAGCTACTGTGAATTTATTGTGCAGTGACAGAGAAGCACTAGTTATGTGCAAAAAGGGAATAAAGGTATTTAAACTCAGCCACAGGTTTTATTATGAAACAAAGTGCTTCATCTATGACAATGCAATCGTAGTCATTGTATTGCCCTTCACAATAACAACTCCTCTGACTTCTTCCCTGCACATGGTGTAATTCTCAGCTTAGCAACATCTCCAAATCAAATCCCTCCCCAAAACAGAGAGTACAAGTGTCTTGTCAATGAGGGAAGCCAAGTGACTTCTTAAAATGTCAGTGAAACTCCAGAGAGCAGAGGTATGCAATGATTTTTTTTTTTTACCTGATTTGCCCTTTCTGTTGATTTACACTGAAATAACAGCAGTCCTTGCCAAAGAGATGTTTTTATGTCTGTTTATATCATGCACTGAAAAGCTCAGGAAAGCCCAATGGAGAAATTAAAGTCTCCTGTGCTAGAATCTTTATTATTCCCTTCTGCATTATATTAGCCAACATCTTGTAAAATTAGAACCAAGGGAAAACAGCCCCCTTGGGAAATTCTCGATGGAGGAGAGGAGAGGAGAGGAGAGGAGAGGAGAAGAATTCTCTGCAGTTTAAATTTTGGAAGAAACTTTCTGTCTGGATCTGTTATTTCAGGCACGTAAAGCACCTCAGGAGCCTGCTGTGAGAGGCTGCAGAGTCTCCATCACTGTAGGTACTTCCAAACAAGCCAGACAAATGTCTGTGAAGTTGGCCCTGCTTGGAGCAGAGGCAGGGATGAGAGATCAGTGGTCCTCAGTATGTTTTTTTACTGAAGGATTACCTTTTGGAACAAATCCACCTGTCATCTTGTATGGAATGGTCACAGTGGGTTTTACTGACTAATTGGTGAAACTGGGAATTTGTTTACTGGTTTTACCTTTCCCCACCACACACACATTTTGTTTGCTTGCTTATTTGCATAAGAAGGCTTTGTATGACTTGGTTCCTTCAAAAGTGTCCTGGTTTTGGCTGGCATAGAGTTAATTTTCTTTCTAGTAGCTGGTATAGTGTTATATCTTGGATTTAATATGAGAATAATGCTGATAACGCACTGATGTTTTTAGTTGTTGCTAAGTAGTGTTTAGACTAAGTCAAGGATTTTTCAGCTTCTCATGCCCAGCCAGTGAGAAGGCTGGAGGGCCACAAGAAGTTGGGAGGGGACACAGCCAGGACAGGTGACCCAAACTGGCCAAAGGGATATTCCATACCATGAGACATCATGCCCTGTGTATAAACTGGGGTGAGTTGGGCAGGGGGGAGGATCACTGCTTGGGAACTAACTGGGCATCATTCAGCTAAAGGTGAGCAATTGTATTGTGCATCACTTGTTTTGTATATTCTAATCCTTTTATTATTATTATTATTATTGTCATTTTATTATTTTTATTATTAGCATTATTATTTTCTTCCTCTCTGTCCTATTAAGCTGTTCTTATCTCAACCCACAAGTTTTACTTTTTTTTTTTTTTCCAATTCTCTCCCCATTCCACTGCAGGGAGGGGGGGGAATGAGTGAGTGACTGCGTGGTGCTTAGCTGCTGGCTGGGGTTAAACCACGACAAAAAGCTACCTTCTAAAATCTTGAGGATAGCAAGTAGAGATCGGTGAGTAGCTAAGGATCACCAAATAATTGTATTCTGTTTGCTAGGACTTCATGACTACTGCCAAAGCACTGCTGCAGGGCTTGTGATACTGATCAGTCCCAGCAAACTGTTTTGAATCAACCAGCTTCCCTAGCATCATGTAATGGAACAATTTCCAAGTTACCATCAACCGTTAGGTTTAAAGCCTTCCAAAGCACTCATTAAAGCCAAAAAATTGCTAGTAATGAGCCCATGGATGTTGCCATCTGCTAATCTTTGCATAGTATGCGGAGAATAACCTAAGCAGTAGCAACCCAACTACCTGTGAAGAGCTGTCCAGAAGAACTACCTCTAGCACACGGTAATAACTAGCAACCTTGTCAACTACCTTACCAGAGTGGTCAATCATTGGATAAGTCAATAAGTAATCCACACTCATTGCAAATACCATGATCCTGCAAAGACCTGCGTCTGTACTTGTCTTTGTGTAGGAAGATCCTCCCAGAATGTTAGAGTTAAATGTGGCCCTATACACTCTCCTGAATCTGTTCGTTTATAGTGTAGTGTCTTGATCTAGGGAAGTACCTGCCTGTTCTTAATCTGGCTCATGTGTTCAGTGAAGCTCAGCCTTTTAAATCACAGCCTCCCAAACCACCACACACACTCTCTTGCTAACTTGCAAAGAGTTCATTGCCCTTTCAGCCCTATTTCCCCAGAAAATCTACGCCACACAATGACACAACATAACAACCCTCACTTGCAGGATATATATTTTTTTCTTTCCTGGTCAAGAAGCATTTTATAAGCTGAAACTCACGTGGTTCATTTCATCCAGCGTGAGTTAAAAATCAAGTATGGTAAGGCTGAGACCATAGGCAGGAAAACTTTCCTCCGAGCCTGAAATACTCCGAATTACTCAGGCTGGCGCGCGGCCAGGACACTGCATTAACTCCCTTGTCCCTGTGAAACACCTCGTTAGCCCGGCTTATGGGGATGTCAGCTTTGAAGCCACCCCCTGGCAGTAGCACCCATCACGGGAGGGTGCCGGTGCTCTCCTGGCTTAGCACCTCCAACAACTGCCTTGCTCCTCAGTAGCAGCCTCCCACGGAGCTCAGCCTCAGTTGTGGGCACGCTGCAGGCACGAGCGCAATAAATGCGGTTTTAGCAGCCTGCCCTGCGTGTTGACACCGACAGTTAAAGAGGGGCCAAGCCAGCCCCAGCCACCAGACGCTCCGGAACGACGACCGCCTTAAAACCTACTTGCTCCATGATGCTGTAGTCTGCCATCAGCTTCTCTTCCAGGTACCTGGCCATCAGCTCCGAGTCAGGCTGCCCTGCTGAGGTGGAGAAGCCCCAGCAGAGCCACAGCCAAAGGATCATGGTGGAGGGGGAAGCGCCGGCCAGGTGAGAGGAAAACCCTGCTGCCTGCAGCTGCTGCCTGTGCTGCCAGACGGGCTGCGAGGAGGCTGACAGGAGCCGAGAGGACCCACCCTCTTCTCCTCCTTCCCAGCTCGGGACCGGCCCCTTTTCCACTCAGGGCGGCTTCCCCCCCGCTGCCCGGCTTTGCGGGGGATCCTTGCAGGGTTTCCATTCTGCTGCTGCTCTCCCCCTCGGCTGGGGGACGTGAGGCACTGCCATGCCCCCTCTCGACGCCGCCCTCGGCCTCAGCCCCCATCTCGCTTCGTGCGGCGGAGAGGGGTGGCAATGGGGGTCCCTGAGGCGCTGCCGGCTGTCATTTTGGCACCGGCAGCACACATCGCCTGTGGTGGCCCTCAGCGGGGGGGGGGGGGGGGGGGCTGAGGAGCCATTTTCTCCACCTGGCTGGGTGCTGAAGTGGGCCCCAAGATGGCCGCTGTCACAGGGCGCCTGCCTGAGGGGCTGGTGCCCAGTGCCTGTGGGAGCTGGAAGGACGCACTGGGCGGCCGGGTTGTCTCCTTATGGGGTCAGCCACGGCGTCCGAACAGCTTCTGCCACAGTCCATATTAAAAAGCACCCTCCTTGGCGTCTGAACAGCTTCCGCCACAGTCCATATTAAAAAGCACCCTCCTGCCCACCCCCTTAGGGAGCGCAATCCAAGGACATGCTTCAAGGCTGGGGCTTTACCGAAGAGCGGTAAAACCCTCCAGCTTCACCCTCTCCAAAGGGACACCTTCTCCTACCCCCTGGTCTGGAGAGCCCTGGTTTGTTTGTGAAAGCCGCCCGCAGTCCCGGAGCAGGGCAGGACTCCCTCCGCACCCTCGCCTTGGCCAAGACACAGACTTTCCCCCCCCATCTCTCGCTTATCATCTGGTCTCCATTTCTCAGCTGGGCAAAGCTGGGGTGAGCCTCCTGCTCTTCCCTCCATTTCCCAGAGGCAGAGCCCTCTCCTCCCCGACCAGCCCCAGGGCGAAGGCGGACACTGGCTGGGCAGGATGGGTCCCCACCGCTCAGCTGCCAGGGACGTTCCTCCAGACACGGCCGTGCCAGCTGGCACGGACCGGGCACGGCTCATCCCCAGGTGTTCGGGAACTTGCATCTGCAGGGCTCACCTAACCCCAAATCAGACACATTTACTACTTCATTTTTCTGTGCTGGCAGTAACTTCTTAAATCCAGCAGACCCAAATTTCCTCTCTCTTTGTTTGCTTTGGTGTTTTGGGGTTTTTTGCAGGTGCTAGGTGCTGCACGCACAAACCCGTCAGAATTTGAACCACTGTATTTTCTTTTTCCTTTCCAGCTCTGGGTCATCAGGGACTGAAGGTGTTTTGCTTCAGCTCCAGTCCATGGCAGTGACAGTCCAGTGAGTCATTCAATGTCTCTCCAGCCTTGCTGGAATATATAAACACACCCTTGGGCCACTGGAGTTTCTCCTTCTGGACTGACACATGTGCACCTACCTGAAAGCATATGTCCACTAAAAGCATATGCCCTGGGAGCATTAAGTCCTCCAAATCTAGCATGCATAATGGAGGAGCAGGGAGGTCCTTGCTCCCCATTCAGAAGGGATGAGGGGCGCTGGAGATGGCATAAAGGGAAGGGACAGCAAAGTCAACACCTTTGGAACTCCCCTTTAGGAAATCAATGGCTCAGACAGGCTGAGGCCACACCATGTTTACACACAGGTCCCTTCTGGCATTGCCAGCAGGAGAGAAGGAATCAAAAGCCTGGCCAGCCCCTCTCCCACTGGGACCCGTCCACCACTGGCATGTACAAAGGCCTCTGGAGTGGCCACATCCCTGATGGGAGCTGCAGAGCTGGGCAGCACTGCAGGGAACGATGAAGGGCTTATGTGGCTGGAGAAGAGAAGATGGTGGGAGAAAGCTGGAGGGAGGCTGGGGCAGGATGCTTCAGGCCCCCAGTGACACCCCAAATGGTTGCTGTGCTGATCTGGTCCCTGCCAGAAGATAGTCAAGGCATTATCTTCAGCTCCTCATCATTTCAAAGGGAGATGGAAGAGGGCTCAACCATCCAGTTGGGAATCAAGAAAGACTTCAAAGCAATGTTTCAGGCTGAGACCTGGTTTAAGGACACACAAAAAATGAAGTATTTTTCATCTGGGTCCAGTTTGTTTCAGCTCCTGCATGTCTTGTCTAGCTTAGACAGAAGTGCACTGCAGTAGCATAATAAGTAGGGCTGCAGTCTCCTGTGCTCTCACTACTGACAGTACAGTGGGCTGCTCCTCAACCTGCTCTGTCCATGTTTCATTAACTGGGGACATGGATGAATAAAAGTCTTGCAGCATATGCTTAGAAATGCTGGAAATGGGCATTTAAAACAATACATATATGATGATTTTCCTCCTGTTTTGGAAAACCTGGAGGAAACCAAGGCACCCCTGTAAAAGCAATTCAAAACTACCCTGCTAATCCTAGAAGTAGCAGTAGTTCCTGGGCAGGAATGGGAGATGTTTGCCAGTTTGAAATGACCATTGGGCAGTCAGGAGGCATTTGGAAAAATATCCAAATCTCACAGGCTATCACTCTGCCTCCTGATCAGTATTCAGCTTGTTCCAACAGCCACTCTGCTTCTCCCATTGCACAGGCGAGAAGCTGAGGGCCAGAGTAAATCAAAACAGTGAGACAGTGCAAAGATATTGCAATGAATCTGCCCTAAGCAAAGCTGGTGAAAGGAGGATATTCAGACCAAAACAGGATCCTAGAGCAGGTACAGGATGGTATGAGAGAATGAGCTGGGGAAAATGCTGCCCTTTCCAAAGTGATTAGGAGCAGCCAATTCTGCTCATGCTCTCCTCAGCAAGGGCACATAAGGACACAGCATGTAGCTAAATAAGACCAAGGTGTGTTTTAACATGGTTCAGATGTGGTTAGGTTTGGTGAGTGAACATTAAGCCTGGGGTCTTGATTGTTCACATCATCCTCTCTTCCCCCCTCCTTGGAATACAGCGTCCTGATTTTGGGGGTAAACATGGCAGGCACTGTTCTGGGGATGCCGTTGGAGACCAAGATAAGCAGTTACTCAGGTGTGTTCACATTAGACATGTTTGATGCTGACTTTTGCCAACTCAGCAAAAGGAGCAGCTGTTCTTTGGGTGGGAGCTCAGCAAATTAAATTGCTGGCATAAAAACTGGCATGCCTGCGGCCAATATGAGCGGAGACATTGGAGAGAGGCATGATCTGACAGCTGAGCTTCCACACACATTTCACCTGGAAAGGATCATGTTATATCAAGGAATCTCTCTGTGTTGGCCCACAAACACATGCACCTTTGTGATGCTCTGCCTTCACACATCTGCATCCCCCTGTTTTTCCATGCAAGGCTCATAGGTAGGACTAGTCTTCCTCATTTTCACCATAAATAAACCCTGTAGGGAGTGTTGAAGCTAAAGAAAATGTTGGCACCTTCTAGCTCAAGAGCAGGGGTTTTCCAGACTCCAGACTAAAGCTGAGGGAACAAGATCAGAACTGCATTTAGTCATAACATCAGTGCCATGGCTGCATGGATGCATAAATTAAAGATTTCCAGTTCTCTGTTCTTCTAGATAGAAGAACGGGACACCAGACACCCACCTCATGCAGAGGCACCTACATTAAATGCCCAAATAGAAGCGTCTGAACCAGGAACTAAATCTACCCAGAGCACTAACAAACTGTAGAATTTAGTGGCATTCAAAGCCAGCGATTTGATCAAGAAATTGGCAAGAGTCCCAAAGGGTTGCACAGGCATAGACACAGATAAATACCCAGAGGTAAAATTAATTACAGTGAAGTTCAGGGAATTACATTAAGTATTTTCTTTCAGGTCTTATCTAACCAGTTTCCTATGAAACACCTGGATGGGACCCGATGGTCCCAAGTTCTGACACTATTTGGGGGGTGCCTGTGTTCCTGAAAGGTCTTTTCTGAGGTCCCAGTGGCTGCTGATCTCCCTGTTCCCATTAGCTGTTCTTACCTGGATCACTGAAAATTTTCAGATAAGAAGTTCAATATGGGAAGGGGGAACTGCCTATCTCATAAGACACAGAAATTGTGAGCATCTCTCCCCGGGTGCAAGCCAAGTTAACACCATTTAATTATTCTAAAGGACAGACTCTGCCCAGCAGTAACTCCAAGTGCTTCAGGGAGGACAGTGCATGAAAACTTCCTTCCAAAGGAATCCCAACCACAAGAGGACAACTCATGAAAAAGCCCAATGGACGCATACCACAAAACATCTTACTGACATGCTGTCCTCCTCATGAAATTCTGGGGAAGTTCACCTAACCTGATAGGAAATGGTAGGGCTCTGAGCATCCTCAGCACTTACTCCTCCCATATATTTTCTGTACCTTCTTGAGAAATTTCAGCTTTTTGGACTCTTTTGGACAGTATATTTGAGCAGTTCGTGCCATCTAGTGGTCACACTGATTTCCCAATCTTGTTATTTTTACCAAAAAAAATTAAGCCACAGTTGGTGGTTATGAGAGGACAGAAATAAGGGATTACAAAATTAAGGTTTAAATTAAATTCTGTTCTAAAGGGACTTTTTCATCTCTTCAGAACAGCAGTGATTAGCTTCCTGGTCCAGGGTCCCAGATACCTCGAGAAGAGCTATCTTAAACTTTACATTTCTGATGAGAAAGGGCTGGTCACTCTGAGCTAGGGGCACATATGTGAACAGAATTCAGCTTAGACAGAAAATTCAAGCTATAGTAGATACTGTCAACACAGCAAAGGCTGGGTGCCCCATGCCTACTGCTCTTGCAGTCCTGGATAAACCCTGTCATAGCCAGAGCTCCAAATGCAGTGATGGAGGTGTTCCTAAGGTAACTTTAAGGTAGCTAACTTAAATACTGCTAGGACTACAGGCATACAGCACTGAGCAAAATCCACCTAAGAGGCTGAGTAAACACTTGAGTCCAAGGTATATAGTTAGATTGTCAGTTCCTTGACTACGTGATTTAAAGCCAACCTGGATGTTTTATGTACCACAGAGCTGCAAGACACCCTTCTGTTTGAAGCAGCATGACTGGGACCTTAATGCTCAAAAAGCCTACAAGGGTGATGAATGCAGAGCAGCTCACTCCAGGAGGTAGGAGTCATTTGGTGAAGCGTAGATGTCCCCAGAGCTGGTATCCTCCTCTGAGCTCTCTGACTGGTCTCCCTATATTGTACATGGCATGAATTAGACCCAGCAAGGGCAGGATTCATCATCCCATTCTATGGTGCAGCAGGTAATTAATCAAGCACCATATGGTCAGAAAAAAATCTCTGTATTTCCATGGACTAAAAAGGGAGACAAAGATGTACAGTAGGGTAATCCCTTCCCTCATTACGCTACATTGGTTGACAGCCAGCTGTATGTGAGCTGGCAGTGTGCCCAGGTGGTCAAGAAGGCTAACGGCATCCTGGCTTGTGTCAGAAATAGTGTGGCCAGCAGGAGCAGGGCAGGGATCGTCCCCCTGTACTCGGCACTGGTGAGGCCGCACCTCGAATACTGTGTTCAGTTTTGGGCCCCTCTCGACAAGAAAGACCTTGAGGTGCTGGAGCGTGTCCAGAGAAGGGCAACGAAGCCATTGGAGGTTCTGGAGCACAAGTCGTCTGAGGAGCAGCTGAGGGAACTGGGGTTGTTTAGTCTGGAGAAAAGGAGGCTGAGGGGAGACCTGATCGCTCTCTACAACTACCTGAAAGGAGGGTGTAGCCAGGTGGGGGGTCAGTCTCTTCTCCCAAGTAACTAGTGATAGGATGAGAAGAAATGGCCTCAAGTTGTGCCAGGGGAGGTTTAGGTTAGATGTTAAGAAAAATTTCTTCACCGGAAGGGTAATCAAGCATTGTAACAGGCTGTCCAGGGGAGTGGTTGAGTCACCATCTCTGGAGGTATTTAAAAGACATGTGGATATGGCACTTAGGGACATCGTTTAGTGGTGGACTTGTTAGTGTTAGGTTTTATGGTTGGACTCGATGATCATAAGGGTCTTTTCCAACCCAAATGATTTTATGATTATTCAAAAACTCTGCTCCCATCTTCCCCATTCTCCTCCCGTACACTCCCCTCCTCTGTGCACACCACTTACGCCCACCTCCATGGGAAGCTGAAACATAGAAGACGATCTGGAGTAACATCGGGGAGGGGAAGACTGGCCAAGTCATGCCATTTGGGCCTAAGGGATGCAGAACTGCTTATCAAGTGATCTCTGCGTTCAGAAACTGTCTCTTCAGGAGAAGCAGTGTTGCAGGCTCTACATGTGCACCATCTGCGAGCTGAACCAGAGCTTAGAAAGTAGTAAATAGGTGATGTGGGGAACCACTGTGTGGATGGATCAATGCAAAAGCAAGATGCATGTGTTGTGAAGGCTGTGTACTAGTTTGAGTACAGCCTGCAGGCTCCAAAGCTTTCTAGCAAACCTGGAGCCATGTCATCTGCAAGTTCAAGATCCAGGATTGCCCAAAAGATTGCGGGAGAGGGCAAATCATGACTAATTATTCAATGCCTCTTCCAGCATAACATCTGTAAAATGGTATATGGAGCTATCATGTGACAGGTTCAAAGTGATCAAAAGGCCATGGTTTGTTCTATGTACAGTTAAGGTGTGGAACTTCTTCTCCCAGGATGCTATGTATACTAACTTTTTATCCAGTCTCTTCAGAAGAGATGATAGGATTTGGGAAAATAAATTAACTAAGAACTGCTAAATAAATGCAAACCATCTCCTGATCCGGATGTACCATAACCACAAGTAGCTGGAGACTAGAAGGGTCTTTGGAAAATACCTTATGTGCTTGCTCCAGTTCTTACGTTCTCTCCTAAGCAGCTTTGGGAGCTCTTACATGGCAGTGAGCTGAAAGGTCACTATTCTGCTTGCATTCCTTGTAAACCTCTGAATGTAGTTTCAGGTCTCAGCCTGCGAGACAATCCATTGAAAAGATGGAGGAAGGATGTGTGCCAGCAGACTGGTGCTGAAATGTAATGTAACATAGCTCTGCTGTTTTGTCCCAGGGTTCACATAGTAATTCAGTCTTTTCCATTGAGGTTGCTAGGATGTCTGCAAATTTCCTTTCTTCCTGGAAGAGTGGAAGAGATAGATACCCCAGCTCCTTTTGCCAGAAACCTCCTTCCTCCCTTTTTTCCCCCTTTTGCTTTGCTGGCTTACTTTATCCCATCTCTTGAAGTATCCAGAGGCAGGGAGGCCAAAACAGTTTCAAAAGCACCCAGGAGCCATACAACATGCATCTGAAAATATCATCGCATGTTTTCACATGACCAACTTCGAAAAACTGGAACTATCCCACCACCAGCTATGATTCTTTCCCAGCAGAGTGGAAGAAGGGTATTTGTGTGGGTCAGGATCCAACCCAAAGGTATCTGCCAACCCCTGTGAGATAGCTGGGTGGGACGGCAGTTAGAGAGGTACAATTTTGCTGCCTCCATCGCTCTGAGAACCAGTCTTCACCTCATTTGCTATAAACAAACAAGCTATGAGTGAGTTCTTGCTTTCATCTTTTGAAGTTTGGGATACTCCAAGGTCTGCGCCTAGCAGGAAATTAGTCAAACATCATGGGAAGCTACAAAAGCAAGAAGTGAGCCTATCCAAGCCTGAGCTGTTATCGAGGGCAGAGGCGAGTGAAGACACTATTTGGATAACCCTTGCTCAGGCACCACAGCTCAGACTTACGTTGCAAGGCAAATATTTACCTATGGCCTAAACAAAGTCAGCGTTTCAAAACTTTGTTCAAAATACTGCATAACCCTGAGCTGTTTCCTTGAACTTGTCTCAGAGAAGGAAAAATCTTGCGTCTAATACCTATGCAGGCTGTTCTCAGGAGTCAAGCAGGAAGAAAATGAAGCATCTGATCTGCTTCCTGATTTTGTTCCTTGTTTCTGGAGTAGGAAGCTTTGATCTTGTTATCGACGAAATCCCAGATGTGAGTATTTCAAGGCAGGGCCTAGGTCTCCCTTCCTTGCTGATGTCAATGTTGGAGCTGCAGCTGGCTTCGGCTGGAGCAGAGCTGGGTCATTGCTTCAGAGCTCTGCTTGTATCTCAGGAATTCTCTTCTACTTTTAGCTGTAAATGGGATGGTTCTGATAATTGGGTTTCACCTGTGATGCATAGTGTTGCTTTTTTAATATTTTTAAAGTTGGGATAGTATGGGCATAACTCCGAGTTTCTTTTCAAGCAGGATTCATATTTTTACCTCTGCTTTGCTTTTTCTGGTGGTTTTAACCTTTAAACATTCACGTGGGCTTGTATGCTCAGATGTTCAGTGTATTTTATACCCTGTTTCCCTGTAGAAACAGCACCAAGATATCTGTGTGGATGGGGTCTCCTGTATAGACCACTATGAACTTCAGCAAAGCTTCATATGGACTCAGGTTTTTGTTAACAAGAATTCAAATACAGAGTTAAGATCCTATTGACTACACTTCCCTCAGCAGAGGGATGATGTAATTTATAGAAGAGCTTGTAATTTCTTAGGATAATACAGTGATGAAAAGAAGTATAGTTATAGCTTTGACTCTGAAGCTGAGTCCAAATTTAAACCCCCAGACTCAGGTGAATTTAGATTTGTGTGTCTACACCCATTTCCACATTGCCATACTGCAATATTTCTGTGAATTCAGCAGGGATGGTGTGAAGCTTTCTTTTCCTATGCAAGATTAACAAAACGAATTAGTGAGCCAGGATATCTTCTTTTTCATTATTCATATAGCACTTTTCATGACACAGTGAGATTTTTATACTGAGTTTGTAATTCCCAGGAAAGATACTCCAGACCTGTGGTCCTTTCTAACCATAGATGCCGTATCAGTTTAACACCAATGTGTTTAAAGAGTTTAAGTTAATTTTGTGCGAACCTTTGTGTGTGTGCCATCATATAAGTTGTAGAGCAACTCATGTACTTAAACTTCTTTATTGCCATAAATTAAACCTCTAACAAAATTTAATTAAGAGTTTTGCTGTGGTGTAAGAACCACGCTTCCAACTGAATCAGTGCAGCTTTGCATTGGGAAAACATCTGATGTTCCTTTACTGTCAATGGGACAACTTTAGTTCTCAGGTATACTAGTATAAAACCAGAGACAACTTCTACTGGTTTGAGCAGAAATTCTCTGAACTTGCTGGTTTAAATGAGATCAGTATCTGAAATGCTGTAGTTACCATGGCTAGACCCATCCTAATGATAATCTACCTCTTGCTCTTTAAAGTCATTTCAGTGTGTTAAATATTACTCCTTGTTTCAGAAGGAAAGGTTGTAAAATGATGGTAAAGGTCATGATCTTATAAGAGTATATAGAGCTAATTGGCCACAGAGGGAAACTGAATGTGTGAAGATGCAGCATTTTGGTCTGAGATGGCTTGTGCCTCTGCTCCCCATTTGCACCAAGGGGAGGTAAATTGCCTTTGGAACTCTATTAGAGTGCTGATCAACAAAAAAATCAAGTGATAAATAAAACAGTAAGGCAGCAGAAACACCTCTTTCTTTCTTTCTTCCTCTTTCGCCTCTAGGAAGTGGAAAACCTGATTGACCTAGAAATCGATGGATTTCCTTCAAGCTCCAAGACAAGAAATGGCAGGTACCAGGTACAGTACCCAGAAATGCTTCAAAAGAAGGGAAACAAGAATGCCTGGGAGCTCTCTCCAGGTGGTTTGTTCTGTGTCAAGGGTTGTGAGTGTGCAATCAGGTGGGACCAGCAGGTCCTTATATGCATTGAGACCTCCGTATCTCTTGTTGGGATAAGAACTGCTACTATTGTTTATGCAGTACCTAGCACAACAAGGCTTTGTTCCATATCTGCGCTCCTAAGGACCATAATACAGATGCTAATCAATGGAGATACTTGTGTGTCTAACTTCATGTGTGGGAAAAATCCCATTGATACTGGTGAGGCTTTTCCACAAGAAAATGGAAAAGTACTTCAGATACTGGCAGTGTAGGCTGAAACCTTTCAGTCCTGCAGGTAGTCCATTCATTCATATTTAACCCAGGTCAAAAGAGTGCAGCACATGTCACACGGGTAATGAGCTGGTGGAGTCTGAGACCAGGGAAAAAAAAATTGTTTCCAGCACGCTGATGGGTTGCAGATTATTATAGTCTGTTGGCTTCCGAAACAGAAACATTTAAACCAGCATTGCGGGAGTTTTCTTGTGACTTACCCACTAGTAATTAAAAATAGTAATCATGGAATCAGTTTTTTGAAGATATTAACTTTTATTACACTGCATGAAAGAAATGATCAGAGTGGACTTTGTCCTCCACCAAGCTCTGGAGCTTGTTCAATATAGTGAAAACAGAAGATCCTCTTGAATAAAGTTGGATTTCCCAGCATCTTCGAAGTTAAGCACAGGCAAACATGATTCTTCTTTATACTAAGGCTTTTTGAAAGGGGCCTCACACAGAGTGTAAATGTGACTTACTGACACCAAGAGCCCCCATTACACTGCAAGAAAAATGGAAGATTTCAGCATAAATATGAATCAAGCCAGCTCACATTTGCCAGACCAGTATTTAAATAATTTAGTCATGATCTAAGCAGAAATCCCCTCTGGCTGCACTTCTTCAGGGCATCTTTTCTTTCCAACATATCTGTATTAGTGCCATATGTATTATGTTGCCTCTGTTCCCCAACTTTCCAGATACATTGTAGTATAGACATATGCATGCAGTAATTTGCAATTCTACTAGTGGTTTTATTGTACCAGTTATTCCTTATATTCCCATATATTATTTCCCATCCTTTACCTAATAAATGAGTCTTTACAAACCAGGAGAACTAAGATCTCAGCTATAGGATGAGCTACACTTATGTTAGTTGAGTCACAATAAAATATTAATAAATGAGATTAAACTGAACTATGTGAAACATTTTGAGACAGTAGCTCTTGGCCAACAGTAGCACACATTTACTTACTGTTAATCACTAGAGGAAGGCTGTCTTCCAAATTACTATTTTAGCACTATGGTTTTCTACAGTGAGGTCACTAGCCCATTGGCAAGAAGACAACAGAACTCTGCAGACCCTACTGATTAGCTCTAAATAGAAAGAACTGCTTTCTAGGTCCAGATCAGGTATTCTGGTGAAAAATGTTTGCTCCTGAGTAATTCCAAAACCACTGTGTCTCAGGTATGTGAATGGTCCTCGTGACCACAGAAACAGAGCGCCCCATGGGCTGGAATGCAGGTAACCTTGTGAACCTCTATATGATGGTGCACTGCCGTTATCTCTGTTTTAGAGGTAGATAATGGAGCTTCTGTCTAGACTGTGAGATGGGATGTTCTGTAGCATGCCTCCCAGTTTTGGTCCTGATCTCTGGCTGTCCAGAGCCAGGAGAGATCACACTTATTTCCTTACTGCCTTGCCTGCATGGTTTCCTTTCCATGAGAACCAGCACAGGAAGAAAATATGGAAGAAGAGAGAGGGTGGCATCAGCTGGCTGGAGAGCCCCCCAGCTCCCAGGGTATAAATGCAACCAGAGAGACCAGGATCCATCTGCAGAACTGTGAAGACAAACTTTGCCAAGCTCTTAGGTTTGAAATGGCTCTTCTTGCACCTCACAGTAAGGGTTATGATCCCCAAAATGAGTCTGAAGAGGCTGCAATGAAATTGCGGTGTGCTAAAAACTGCTTAGAAAATGAATCTGTGAGGAAACAACACCTGAAAGAACTGAGAGGACATGCCAGGTAGATCTCATCTTCTTTCTAGTTTCTCATGCTGGGCATCTGCTTTTCAACCTTTTTCTTGCCTCAGTAGAAAAGTAATATTTCCTTCAAATGCAGTATAACATCTCTGACTCTGCTTTCCTTGTTTTACTAAGTCACACCTCAGAGTAGCCTGTGGACTGCAACTTGAAAGCAATGGTAAGCTAGATGATGTAAAAACTGCAAACTCTTGTAATGCATCACCTCTTGTAATGTGTTCCTCCCTTAGACACCGTGGCTTCTTCCTCCACAGACAGGACAGGAGGAGTCAGGGCCAGCAGCCCTGGATAAAAGTTAGCTTGAAGTACCCAATATTTTCTTGACTGTAGACTGCATAGTAGCAACATTCATGCACAGTGATTTGAACAAAGATCGTTATGGAGGGCTAAATATCCATAACTTGCTCAGATGTCAGAAGAAGACAGGTCTCAGTACCTGAAGATAGCACCCAGCATCTGTGAAGACCAGATCCTTAAAACAGTTCCTGAGGCACTTGTCTCCACCCTCATTAACAATTTGCCATACATTAGCTATTGTACAAGATACTGTTTCTATGCAGTGCAGTCATCAGCAGATCTGAATGTGATTTAAAGGCAAAGATCAGCCATGAATCCTCACGTGAGAAATAGCATGAGTCTTACGTGCCACAGAAGACCCTACAAAGCCTATGTTCTCAGTAACCACACCAGCACTCAAACTTGACGTATAATTATCTACAGCTCTGTCCTCCTGACCTGTTGGAGTGGCTGCCCTCTGCAACCTTTGAGATCCCAGCAGGATGATTGGCTTGCCCCATGTCTGATCTCTAAAAACAGCAGAGGGAGGCACTACATGTGCAAGTGATAAGCTCACATCTCCATCAGCGCCTCCCCCTTCTCCACCCTCACGAAAACAGACAGGAAGAAAACCTGGGCATCTTGAAAGCCTTAAGCATCATTTGTAAAGTGAGTCGGGAACTCTAAGCTCTTCTGAGAATCAGAAAAGTACCACAACAAACCAGATCTCCTCTGTGCTAAGGTCTTGGTCTTCATCTTTTCAAAATTAGATTCGTTTCAGTTAAGGTTGGTTTAGTCTTAATTGCTATTCATGCTGGTGATGTTTCGTATGCCATGGGTATGTGTGGGGACAACAGTCATTCTTCATGGTGTGGTTCTTTATCAGATGTGAAGGGTCCAGTTCACTGTACAGTGATGTTTGTGGGGTGTCGGGATGGACTGAGCAAGGATCAGTTCATCTGGGTTTGCAAAGGGACTCTAGAGAGCCATAAACCTCCATATCTTGAAATCCCAGACGGACTGTTTCAGATGGAGCCTGTAGAGCTAGTAAATAAAAACCCACATTTACTCTCAGGCAGGTGGAAGTCCTGCAGTCTCTCTACCTGGCTTTAAAGGATCCTTAAAATCATCTCATTAAAATGATCTTGCTATGACCTGTATCATCTCTTATGCAGCCCAAGATTTTCCTAGTAACAGTATATTAATTAGCTTCAAATGAACTTAGTAACTGTAGAGCAAGCCTTATATGTACCATGTAACTAATGCAGTTTTCGTGAGCATCTTCTGTGGTTTTGGGTCCTCTTGGATTCAAATGCTACTGAAACCTGAGATGAGATTGGTATGTTTTGGTACATTTTTATAATTTAGCCATCAGTAGCTGAACTAGTCTCCCTAAATTCCTGCTCATCAGCAGAGTTGAACGGCTCAGTTCACTTGCCTCCGTGTACGGATCTAGCAGGGTCCAAGACATCTTACTTGGTGCCAGATATCATGCAAGACCTACAGGACCTTCATGATCTCCTGGAGCCCCAGCTGAAGGCCAGGGTGGTACCCTTGGGTACCCACTCCTCTAATCAGTACAGTCAGCATGGTTTAGGGCAGGACTCATTCAACCAAATGGAGGTATCTATTTTCAGGTGAAAGGGGTCACTCCATGGACTGTGAAGAGCTGAGCTTGCCCAGCTGTGATGATAACACCAAAGTAGATATCTGCATTAAACAATTGCACCTCCCCCTACAACTAAGTGAGCCAAATCCCATCCCAGGATTACCTATGCAAGTTTAAGTTTTAGGGAATTAAACAGAATGATTCAAATGGCCACAAGATGTCACCACCTCTTCAAAGATATTTCCAAATGGAACTATTCATAGGCCAAGGGAAAAAAACAACCATTAATGAGCAGTATCAGCTCTTCTAAACAGCACATACATACCTAATTTTACATATATACAAGTATATAAATGTAATATTGATTACACAATAGGGGGGTTTATATATACATGTTGCATATAATATGATAATATATATTCTAAAATGTAAATGAAAACAAAATGAGCTAAAAAGGTTTTTGAGTTTTTTCCACTTGTCCCAGAAAAAAAAAAGAAATATTTCTGTTAAAATAAAGGGTTTCTGAGTATGACTTTTTGCCAGCATGTTTTGCTTTCAGGAAGAATGTTTTTGTTCTAGAAGAGAATGTTTTCTAAAAAAAATAAAAGAGAGAGAAAGAGTTGTCCTTCTGGTTTTGATAGCCTTGAAGTCGCAGCTGGGAGATCACGTGCTCCAACATCCCATGTCTAAATACATTAAATAACACAAAAGGCATATGCAAAGTCTGAGAACTCAAAACAATTCTCATGATCTTGGAAAGCAGCTTTTAGATGTTACCACTGTCTGATCCCTGTCTTGAAACAGCCACAATCTGTGTTCTTAGCTTTGCTGAAATACATTCTCCATATTTTTCTTTTCCAGCGAAGTACATCCGACTGGGGGTATGTTGGAGATCTGGTGAGTTTTTTTCTTCCTCTGTGGAAAATAATACTGAACAAAGTGATTTTCTAGTTAACCATTTTTTTGAAATCAATCCTTTTGTTTGTTCAGTTCCTTGTTTTTACCACTGGTTGGGTATTAACCTATTTTCTTTAAACACAGCACTGTTTGCACAATGCTGTTTATACAACTGCTCATGGAGGGAGAAGGGTATGGCAAATATGAAGAAATAAGCATCAAAAGTGATTAGACAAAGACAGTATCTTAATATACCGGTTTAATACTGTTCTCCCTCTGCCATGGTTTAATCATTTACAAGACTGGGTCAGTAACCAATGCTTCAGGTCTCCTTTATTTAGGACTTCTATTGGAAATGTAGGTGCTCTCCTCCTCAGTATATGATGTTGAGGATTACTGTGCACCCTTCTATGCTGGATTGCACTGATAGGGTCATTCCAATGACTGGTTGCATTGTCAAAAGCAAGGAAATCATTCCAGCTTAATAAATTCTGTCTTTCAGCTGAAATGTTATAATGAACTATATTCACATGAGTACCCTGCCACAATTGCCAGGCAAAACATGGAGGTGTCCTGAACTTGAGTTTGTGTCCCATCTAGCTGCCATATTGCAAGGAACAGCACTTGAAAAAAAGGCACTGAGACTATAAAAGGAGTTGATATTTCCCTCTAGGGCACATTTTCTAGCTGTGTCCTAAATTTATAGAGTAATTTTCTCAATTACAGGTGGAGGACGATGACAAGATAGGTCTTTACAGCTACAAAGTTCAATCCACTATAACATCACGGTTGGCCAACACAATGATCCAAGCCAAAATGGTGAATAACGCCAAACGGTCCCAGCACATAGTGTTTGATGTACAAGTCCCCAAAGGAGCCTTTATTGACAACTTTACTATGTAAGTAGCCTTGTGGTCTAGCAGGGTTCAATGTGGTGGCAGAATGTGGTGGGAGGGAAGTATTTGTACAAGCAAAACACCTCTTATTATTTTCCAGGTTCAGTGTAATTTTAGCAGACTTTCTCAATGAAAAAAAGCTCATGTCATCATACTGTCTGTCTGTCCATCTCTTCCTTTCCAGTAATTATTGGGCCATTGGCCAACATCAGCAAAATTTGACAAAAGGACAGAAGCCTCAACTAGACTAAGCTCCTAACTCTCTTGTGCAAGTTGGCACCAGATCAAAGGAGAGAGAGAGAGACCCAGATAAGAGCCCTCGCTGAACAGAAAGGAACTAGGCTGGTTCAGTACACATTCAGAGAAGCAGCAGCCAGCAAGCTGGTCAGGAGACATGTCCTGATCCATGTTCCAAAACAGGCATGACATCAGTAACTGCCTGCCCTGCCCAAAGAATGGGGAAAGTGTGAAGGAGGTGGGGGAGAGCAGATCCTCCTCAGAGTACAAGAGTGCTGGCTACTTGAAATAAAAAAGCAGGTAGGGAAAAAGATACAGATCTAGTGGAAACCAGACTTCATTACTTTGGGGTTAAACAAGAGCCTTATTATTTCATTTCCCACCAGCTTAGATTTCACTGATGTTCTTCTAAAGTGAAGAAACAGTGATCAATTGTAAAGTTGTTTCTTTTGCAAACTGACTGTGCTTCTCTCTCCTAGGGACATCAATGGTATAACATTTACCAGCAGAATTCGGGAAAAATCTGAAGCCAGAAAAATGTACTCTCAAGCAAAAGCCAAAGGCAAAGCTGCTGGAATAGTAAGGTATAAAGACTTTGGCGTATGGGTATTGTACTGAACTTATTCATAGGAGAACTGAGGTGATCCATCCCAGGAGAAGAAAGATGAGGGGGGAACCCTGGGAAGGAAATGGGTTGCTTACTTACAGCAATTCTGATACTTAATTGTCAAGGACTTATCTTGTGTTTCTGCTTTCAGCTTGATAAAACATACTGTGCTAACAGACAACAGCAGTTCCCTGATATAGACCACAGTTAGAATCAGCAAATGCATAACTCTAAACCAAATGCAAAGAAGCTCTCTTTCTCCTTGTATTTTCTCAAAATAACCCCACAGCTGACTTTTCAGGAGCAATGCCTTGGATATGGAAAACTTCAAAACTGAAGTGAATGTGCCCCCAGGGATGAAGATCCAGTTCGAACTTCACTACCATGAAATGATTCGAAGGAAACTGAGCTCCTATGAGCATGTCATCTCTGTGAGGCCAGGACGCTTGGCAAAGCACATGGAGGTAAAGTAGAGCTGGTGTGTGTAGGCAGCACCCCACAGGTGAATCCTCACTGAAAAAGCAGCCAAGGTTCCTACAAGCCCCACAGCAAGATGCTTCATCTACAGCTCCTTCCTTTCATATGGGCTTGGTACAAAGCCTCAAGGTCACTGTGTAGACCAGCATGAAACACTTCAAACCAGGAGCCATGTAGCTACATGAGTGAGGACCAAATGTGTCCTGCCTCGTCTTGTACTAACACAGTTGGGCATCTCCTGAATCGTGACTGACTCACGTCAGAACCACTTGGGCAAACAAGCTTTGGCCTATATATACCCTTGTGTAAACTTGCCTTGACTGAAGGAAAAAAACAACGTTTGCTATTTATTTGGAACAGTGTTTTTCACAATAATCCCAACTTCATGAGATAGTGTCCTATGAGAGCAGATGTTCTCTGAATGACAGTCCCTCCACAACTGTCTTCCGGAAGATGATTTGTCTTATTCTTACCCTCTTTCTTACACTCATGCACTCTGACATCCATCAACAGACACAAGATACAGGGCGAGCTGGACATTTCCATCTGGCCATTCTTATGTTCCTGTTTCATAAATATCTTCTTCAGCTTTCCATGGCTTCAGCACAAGCTGTATATGAAAGTTTGCTGCTCACATTTCCTTGGTGCAGGCTGTGATCTTCTTCAAGCTGTCCAAAGGCCTGAGTCAGCCCTACTGAAAAGGACACCATGTCCTGCCTCCTAGTAGTCTTACTAACTATGCAGAAACACAACCAGAAAAAGGCCTTATCTCAGGCTGACAGGATAAAACCTTTATTTTCCAAATAACCTTGGTTAGCCAAACAAAAGCAAAAATACTCTCTGTCCTGTCAATAGCATGAGTAGGGAGGGAGAGAACTCATCACTGAGTGTTCCCCTGGCCTCCTAACCCAAAGCAGCACTGAGGCAGAGTCACTTCATGCTTCTTTTGTGCTTTCAGACTAAACGATGGTATCACCCTTGACTCCTATCCCACCACTTGCCCCAGAGGGTGAAAAAGAGGAAGAATGAGCATTACCACCAAATTCTTTCTATTCTTTGGACACTTTTTTTTTTGGCCTTTCCATTGTGGTCTATTTTCAGCATTGCATGGATCCCCACCACGAATAAGGCTAGCCCTACTGGCACGTTCTCTCATCCCCCAGCTGGAGTTTGCCTGTGGAGGGTTCATAAGATCCTGGTACAATGCTGGCACTGCTCCATACTAAATGTCTTCCCTTCCTGCCTTTAGGTGGATGTCCGCATTATTGAGCCACAGGGACTTCGCTATGTGCATGTTCCTAATTCACTAGGAGATCATTTTGATGGAATCACCACCATCTCCAAGGGAGAGAAAAAGGTAACAGACACAGACTGGAAATAGCGTGAAAACTTCTGGTTTTACACTTGTTCTTTTGCAGTCACGGCATTTTTTCTTACCTGCTGGAAGCATGCAAAAATATGGCAAAAAATATAGTGTCTTCATTATTGATGCCTAAATGTATGTACAAGATGCTCAAATACTACAGTGACAGCAGTATAGAAATAGTGTGTAGTCCATTCATCTTTGTGCAAAGCTTTTAATTTGTAATTCTGAAAGAGCAATGCACTGAGATTGCTGAATGTGAAAAAGGTAAGTGAGTGATGAATATCAGGTGGAATAACCATTCTGGAATAACTCCACAATCTCAGTTTCAACCGAGAACATCTGCATAGGGACTTATTTTAGGACTGCTCTTTTCCTTAACATTCTTACCCTAGCTTTCCCCGGCATAGCTCTTGGGTATAAGTAAACCATCCAACAGCAGAGAAGTTTTTCTCAAGAAACTTCAAGCAGTGACTCTGGGAGGGCACACCTCCTCTCGCTCTTACATAGACATTTAATACAAGATACGTGAATCAGGCCCAAAAAGTCTGTCTATACTACTATAATAATATATCAGACAGTATTGTTTCTTAATATCTAGGCTCAACTTTATGTCTCATTCACCCACATTCCTAGTTCAGCAAATTATTTCAGAGGTAGTGTGTGACTATATATATTATGTCTTATCTTCTCAGGAAATTTCAAGTTATCCAGTCAAAGCAGAGAAATAATGCCATAAAGTCTGCATAACCAATCATGTGACTAATGAAAATGATTCCTAGTACTCAATTTACAGACAAATTACAAGCTTTCATTTGTTTGAGAAAAAATCAATTAAAAGGCTATTTAAAATGTTGATAAAGTTATGGATAGTTTCAAGTAGGTAAATGTTAAATAAGCCAACATATTACTTACTAGAAATGGTTTGCACAGCTCTAATTGAAATATTTGGTGCTCTAGATGGGTCATCTTATTTGTGCCACAGTTGCTACTACTGAATCAGCATATCCAGGCAAACCTTAGTGCTGTTTTCCTTTTGAAGTGACAAAGTCCATTTTCCACTTAAACTAAGAGTACAAAGAAAGAAAGAAGAAAAGCATTCAGTGAAATAAGATATTTCATGAATAGATGAACTCCTTTTGTTTCAATGATCCAGCTTTCACGCAGCATCTGATTGACCGATGATCACTTCTCATTTCAAGGCTCATGTTTCTTTCAAGCCAACGATGGCTCAGCAAAGAAAATGCCCCACGTGCTCATCCACAGCAGTAGATGGAAATTTTGTGGTGCAATATGATGTGAACAGAGAAACCACAGGTGGAGAATTGGAAGTAAGTGTTGCTGTTTAACTGTGATGGGGGATCTGTGAATAAAAGAATTTCTGTCATCAAGCAAACTGTGCTAAATAAGCTTCATCGTTCAGGAGAATAAGCATGAGAAAGAGCTCTGTATCCAATTGAAAGAACAGAGAGGTTTTAAGTGGGCAGAATGGATTTACTTAATTTATGGCTAAGACATGGTCCTACATATAGTCAGGAGCAGATTCCTGTCTTGTCCAAAATACAATGTCTTTTAAACCTAGCAGCACTCTGGTGATTTAATGACGAATCAGAGGACAGAGTCATTGGATGTTGTACCAACACATCACAAGGAGACAACCAGAACATCACTATTTTTATGTAAACGTGAAGCAGAATTATGGCATTGAATTATTACAGACAGAGCAGTCTTTTTTAATATGTTTTTCATTCCTCCCTATGCTAGTGCATGGCAGTTGTCTGAGAACCAGGCTCTGCTTTCCTTGATAAAAAGTAAAGACTGTGGAGTATAAATGGTGTAAGGCCACAGAGACGTGCAGAGCTGAAAGTTAGAATTAGCCCATAAAGAAGAACAACATTTTCTGCTCAGTTATTGTCCTGAGTTTCCTGACATCTTTACTATAGCTCACTTTACTGTGAATATTTTTATTTTATTTTGCAGATTTTTAATGGCTATTTTATTCACTTCTTTGCCCCGGAAAATCTTGATCCTCTGCCCAAAAACATTTTATTTGTTATAGATGTCAGTGGCTCGATGTGGGGACTGAAAATGAAACAAGTAAGTGTTTGACCTCTATTGCAAAGTGAACCTCCTACCAACTTTTCCCGTGTGCCTTACCATACAGTTACGTAGCAGACTGGCACTCAAAATTACCAGCTTAGTTCTTTACACTTCACTCCATCAAAAGCCTCACTGAATCTGAAGAACATTTGGTGAATCAAAGACTTCATGATTTTACTCTTTATTTGTAATGCTCCTTCCACGTAAGGAAGAAGTGATGCCATCAGAACACAGATTTTAGCTCTAAATTAAAATTTTAATTGACAGATCACAAAACATTTTGCAAAGGCTCTGATCCCCTTTTTCTCTAATCTCTCCTACCGAATCCTGGGAAAGTCTCAGTGGGGATACTACATCCCTGCTTTCAAAAAGTTGTGGACAAATTGTTGACAGTCCACTGAAGAGCCATAAGAATTGTTTAGTCAACATAACCCATAGGGGGGGAAAATGCAAAAAATAAGATGTTTTAGTCTGCAAAAGAAAAGACTTGGAGAGACATAATCAGCCTCCAAATATGCGAACAATTATTCCAAAAGGGAAACTCATCAACTGACATTCATGCCCACCCAGGGTAGAATAAGATGGAATCAGATAGATTTCCAGTGGGAGAGATTTATATTAGATATTAGGAAAAACTTTGTAGTGCTGAGAGGGGAGTTCAGGAGATTTTAGATCATGTGTCACTGAAGGTTTTTAAGAACTGGCTAGACAAACATTAGTCGGGAATGATCTAGGTATATTTGAATTTCCTTCCAAGCACAGTACTGAGGTGTGGCAGATTGCTTCCTTGGGGAAATCAATGCTGCAAAACTGTGGTACAGGCTAATTGTCACTTATTTAAATCACACATCTTCAAACAGATGTTACGCAGCCTGAAATGCCAGCATTGCAGACAGAGCTAAGTCTCCTGAGCTGATACGAGCAATTCCTCTCTCCTGAACCACAATGTCTCACAAACTGCTTGTCTTTCTCACCTCACTCTGTGTTAGCAGGAGTTAAGCAAAGATGGGTTGAGTCACATGGGTTTGTTCTTGCTAATTGCATTTTTTCTATGTTTCTTCAGTGAAAAGTTCAACTTTATGCAAGAAGTGCAAAAAAGGAAAGATTTGGGTAGCAGATGCTATTTTGGATTCCAGTGCTCATGTTCTTATTCATTAGAGGCATCTGCCTGTAGTCCCAAGAAGATGCTTTCAGCAACTGGAAGCATAAACTCATCTTCTCTTAAATTTCTTCTTCTCAGACCATCGAGGCCATGAAGGCAATATTGAGTGAGCTCCGTGCTGCTGATCAGTTCTCCCTTATCGACTTCAACCACAATGTCCGATGCTGGAGAGATAATCTAGTCTCAGCCACCCCAGCGCAGGTTGAAGATGCTAAGAAGTACATCCAGACAATCCATCCCAATGGGGGTATGAGGTTTTGACTGCAAGGTTCTCATGGTAGTTAGATTTCACAGGAACAGGTACCTCAGACAACCTTCAGACTGGCAGAGTATTCCTAACAAAAAGTCTGATTCCCAACATGGGAAATGTGTGCCCTGGGGCTAAAGGAGAGGAAGGATTCCAGTTTATTGTGTTAGAGGATGAGATGGCATTTTCTTCTACTGAATAAGCTATGACAGATAGAACATAGAACATAGACCATAGAACAGCTGCCTTTAATCTACAGGTCCTACCTCCAGCCTCACAGATCCCACATATCCTTGAAAGACAAAGGCCATCTCATGCCTTTGTAAATCAGATCGTAAGCAGCCCAACTCCAGGGTCTCCACTGGCTATAATTTGTAGGCTACACCATGATCTACTAAATGCCACCCTAGGCAAACTGTTCATCCTTTTTGTGCCTTCATTTCCCATCTGATAAAAAAGGACAGTTGCCTTTTTCAGCCTTACAGCACTTTGGGTGCTTCATTTGTTAGTGTTTGAGCAATTTGTACAGAAGGGGTTCATGATCATTTTAATCTACTGCTCTCTGAAGTGCAGTTCTGGTTTAGTTGTTCAGTTATTTGTATGCTGATAGTGTGTAGAGGGTCTCCCAAACCTCAGAGCCTTCTGGTGCTGTGGCACCTTCATTTCCAGCAACTTTCACTGGCAACATATAAGTTAGAATCAACATGAAGTTATAGACTTGTCCAAGATCATCAGTGTGTTGGGAATAGGAAACCATGTTGGATAAATGAGTGTCTCATAAGCCTGACTTTGTTATCCCAAAACAATTGACAGATAAGCTGAGACCTGTTCCCATCCAGCAAATCCAGTTTGCAATGCAGCATTTTATTATCCTGACTCTGGAGCCACTATTTTTTTTCTTTCTTGACAAAGAAAATACCCAATTTTTGACTGCTCAGCCTTCCTACTCCTGTTCCTTTCATATTAATTTCTTACTCTGTCCCTTCTGTGCCACAAGCCAAACCTTTAGACAGGCTCAGTAAACATACACCTCTTCTTTTCCAATCAAGATGTCCAAGGAACAGGCTGATGCCAGAAAAGAAAATTTCATCATGCTCTCATTCAATCATTTGCCTGCAAACGCACTACTTCTCCCCACAGCAAATAGTTCCCAACATCACAAATGGTCCCACTGGAATTAGTGAGGGGGAATGGGGGGGCCACATGAAGATGACAGCCTGGGATGAAAAAGGGAACCAGAGTGCAAGCAGATGTACCGTAAGCATCACAGAGGAGGGGTTTTGCTGCCTTGATCTCAGGCCTTGTCCATGCTGATTAATTCCACTAGAATCTCAGAACTGATCTGGATTCAACAAGGGGCTCGACAAGAATCAAACTTGTTTTCTTCGTTGTGTCTTTGGCAGGCACAAATATCAATGAAGCTCTTCTCCGAGCCACATTCATCCTGAACGAAGCCCAAAACTTAGGCATGTTGGACCCTAACTCAGTCTCCATGATCGTATTGGTGTCTGATGGAGACCCGACAGTAGGTAAGGATCCTGCTTTAGGTGAGAAGAAAAGCCTGTGGGGTTAGCCTGAGAAAAGCAGGAAACAAGTAGATGCTTTGACAGTAAGTTAAAAAAAATCTGTTTCCCTTTCTTCCAATGCCTGTGCTGCTTTTGCCAAGTGCTATAGGTGCCATGGGGCTTTGCACAGAAGCTTGCAAAAGTTGAGCAGATCATGTTATACAAGTTATGCACTTCTTGCAATTACAGAGATGCACAAGTCCTGTAGGAGAGGTAATCACAACAACCTTAGAAAAAGTTTCCTCTTCCAATGACCTTAGCCTAGACAGACCTACGCAGCCCCAAGTGTAACATCAAAATCAGGAAAATAAAGTAGAAAGCAAATTAATTTGGATTAGATTTGGTACTGGTTAAAAGCAATCGTTTACTGCAAGATGCCATTCCAAAAAAGGCTGCCATTAAAAATAAAACTGAAAAAAAGTCAGTTCCTATGGTGGCAGAGAACATCTTAAGTACAAGAAACAAAGTAAAACCTTTATGAAGATGTCTTAGTCTGCAGACACCTTGAAGCAGCGATTCTGGGAGAGGTCTAGATGTGTTAAAAGTACAAACTCCCCAGGAAGTTAAGAGCCCTGGATATACAAAGAATATGCATCAGATATAAAAAAAAAGAGTTCAAAGAAATCATCTTCAGTGGAAACAATTTGTTAATCTCCATCCAGGAGAAGCTCAAATGTCACTGTAGGCACTGCAAAATGGAGATTTGGCATCTGAGCTAATTGTCTAGATTTCCCTTATATTAAAAGAGAACCAGAGACACTGGAAGAGCATGAATGCATCTACCTTGACGGAGACCTCCTCCATTGCTCAGATGGATGTCACCCTTTATGTGTCTCCAAGGTGAGCTAAAGCTGACGACGATCCAGAAGAATGTAAAGCAGAGCATAAAGGACGAATTCTCTCTCTTCTGCCTTGGGATTGGGTTTGACGTAGATTACGATTTCCTGCAGAGAATCGCAACTGACAACCGTGGCATGGCCCAGAGGATTTTTGGAAATCAGGAGACTTCTGCCCAAATGAAGGTGCGTTTCTGGCCCATTGCCTCTGAAACTCTCCAGTTCTGTTCACAGCTGTGGAGATGGGTAACTCCACTAGCAAGAGCAGAGTTACTGTAGGTTCACAGGGGTGGTCATGAAAAGTATAATTTCTTCTGGAGAGTCCTGCAAGATGACTATCATGTATTAGCTTAAGTGCTCCTAGTTACAATTTTTGTAGTATCTATAATACATACTTTACTGCTCTTTGTGGCATTAATATTCTATAAAATAGCTCTAACCATAAAAAAAGATCTTCTGAATTAAAATTAAGGCCTGGATTTTACCTCAGGCCTCTTCAGCACTAACAAAAAGCATAGATATAAATGCTAAATGATAATCCATGCTTTCCCGGTGTAAGAAAAAGTTCAATTCTAGGAGGCTCTGGCTCCAAATCTGAGCAGCAATTGCTGATGAACAAATTCTCACACCTTATTCTGTTTCTATTCATCAGTTTCATCACCTGTGCAGGCTTCTCCTACTTCTTCTTTCCCAACACAAGTGTGATAGGACACACACCAGTGTGCCAGGACACAATTTGTGGTGTTCTGCCAAACAGAGCAGCTCTGACAGCGCAGTCCCTCAATATGAGACAGCCTCCATCCATAGCACTGTATGGGTACCTGTTTTCACTCTCTGATTCCATATGCTAAACCCAGCTGTGCACACATGCCAGTTCACACCAGCCAAGTACAACAGGGTCAGAAAAGGGTAGACAGTCTACAGCATAGAAGCAAAACCAAGTGAGATACAGGTCTAGGTTTTGGCAAGAATTAGGTGGGAAGCAGCTATGTGGCTTATACAGTAGCCAAGAGCTGATCAACCTGATAATAGATTCAGGCCCATATACACCTGTGTTCAAGCCTTTTAAGTCTAGGAGAAACACAGCCCATCGGCTTCTGACCATCCTTTGACTTCCACAAGACTTGGGCCAGACCCTCTTGCTGTACCCTCTTACAAGTGTACTGAAGTCTAAGTATAAAGGAGTTTGCTTTCTCTGGGACAAGGAAAGTCCCACTTGCCCATTAGGGCTCCGGGTTTTGTCACCTGCTGTCCTTTCAGTAAGGGTGACACATGTGGAAGGGTTGCTTCGGGTACAACAGACTCACTTCTCTGTCTCCTTCCATCTCAGAATTTCTACAACCAGGTTTCCACCCCGCTCTTGAAGAAGATTCAGTTCAACTACCCCCAGGAGTCAGTGTCAGACGTCACCCAGAGCAGCTTCCACAACTACTTCGGTGGCTCAGAGATAGTAGTGGCTGGGAAGGTCGACAAAGAAAACCTGCAGCACTTAGAAAGCATCGTCACAGCGACAGCAGTGAGTGAAGGTGTCCCTCGGATACCTTCTCCCGGGGTTTGGGCTGGTTCATCCACTCGTGTGTACAGTCTTCTTGGGGGGTTATTGCCAGCAGAGTGCTTTGTCCGCTTGGGTTCTGGGTGGGAGCGTGGGGAAACTCATGGTGGGGGTTGTCCAACAATGTTTCATAACAGCTTCAAGTACAGTCACAAATAGTCACTGCCTGCATCCTGCAGCCTGCCAGAGGAACTGCCTTCTAATAAATGTACCATACAAAATTCAGTTGCAAGCCAGACTAAGACTATGGAGTCCTCCTTCATGCTTTGTGAAGGTGCAGGGGAGATCCCCTAAGGTAGCTCCTTTCATGGCTGAACCTCCCATTGTTGGAGAGTTCAAGCTGGTGGGTCTACAGTGTGTCAAGTCCTAGGACTGTCCTTTCATGCTCTGCCTTGTGCCATATGTGATGAGGCTTTCCCCATGTTTTCAGGACGGCTCTTCCAGGTGGAGTGGGATGGGGTGGGAATACTACATCTAGATCCTTCTTTCTGAGGAGGAACTGAAATATCCACACTTACAGGGCTTAGGAGTTGCCATTTGTTAGTTGCTGGAAAAAAATCAAACATTCAATATTCTTTCCTGCCAAAACACAGTGCAGTCCAAGGGTCTGTGGGAGAAGTAGAATTTGGTTCCTGTTCCTCAGTAGGAATTGGATGTGAAAAAGCCTGAGGGGAGGATGGCAGAGCTCTGTTAAGAGCCTCTTCTTTTGGCATGTGGTAGCACCCTCTTTGGCTACTGCTGACAGCTCCTTTACCTATTTTAATCCACTGTCACGAAAATGTCTTTAACAGAAGACCCTCTTGTCACAGCTCTCCTCCCCATGGCAGTCAGGCCAACGGTGCTGGGACTTTCTGATCTAGAAGTGACCTTGGGCAGAGCCAGAGTGGGGCATTAAAGACAACCATACTAAGAGGGGAACTCAAAGCCACCCCATTCTCCTGGCTTACCCTCCATTATCTTTCCCTCTCGTTGATTGCATAGGCAAATGCAGAGCTCGTCATGGAAACCCTGCGAGATGTTGAAGAACTGGATGGCTTCATGAAGAAAGACAGATACGCAGATCCCGAATTCACTAAGAAGCTGTGGGCCTATCTGACTGTCAACCAGATGCTGGCAGAGAGGTGAGGACAAATGTGATCTGTGGTGGGAAGGAAAAGAAACTTGAGAGCAATCTGGTTCTCTCTGAGATAACAGCTATGAGGCTACCCTCAGGGTTTCAAATGTGTAAGGTAAACAAATAAAAATATAGGTGGGTGATATCTTCAGCCACATTCCTCCTATTTCTAGCACTCGCAGATAACAGGGAATAGAGTTTGGGAGCAGTTAATTAGAGGAATAAGGGTCAAACAGATCTGGCTGTGCGGCTGAATGAATGAAATGAATGGGAGATTTGCCTTACAGAGCCTGAGTAAAAGCTATGGAATGGTTCAGGATGAATCCCCAAGCAGAAAGATGTCTCCTGCTGAGACCAGGAGATAGACTGGGCTTCTTCAAGGCCAGGCCAAAGCCTACAGAAGCCAAGAATAGTCTTCTTATGGAGAGTGCATTCACACAGGCCCTCGGCCTATCCTTCTTGCAACAAGTACCACTATTACCACTCTGTGGAGGAATTGTCATGGCAGCTGCCCTGTAGAGCTGCTAACCATGCCTTCTGTTTCATTTTCCACCTAGAAACACAGCCCCCACTGCAGCTTTGAAGAGGAACATCACCAAATCCATTCTACAGATGTCTCTTGACCATCATATTGTTACCCCCTTCACAGCCATGCTGATAGAGAACCCTGAAAAGGATGAAATAATGCTGGCAGACCAGCCCAAAGACCCCAGAAGGGGCTGCTGCCCAGGTTAGTGTCTCAGTCTGTCCATTATTCTACCTCTTTTTTTGACTTTGTTCTTCTTGTGTTGGAAGAACAGCCATGTTCATTGTTCACTCCAGGTGTTTGTGCTTATAGGATAACCTGTATTTTCAGTGAAAGCTGACCAAACCTTCAGCCAGTTTGAAACCATCCTGTTACACAAGTGCTCTTTGGAGCTATTGGCTTCAGTGAGGACTCAATGTGCCAACATTGCAATGATGAGGTTTCCAAAAAGCCTACAAAGTCACAGATTGAATGTCTTCTTACTGGGACAGATAGGTCTAGTTCCCTGCATGGAAGATGTAGAATTGACTAAACTGTATTTTATCACCACTTTTAAGCCTTGCAAGCTTCCTAAGATTGTTATCAATCAGCCACCAGCCCACATGGAATCTGAGCTGTTGTAACAACAGAGTCCCTCATTAATTAAACTTCTAGATTTAAATACGTTACTTCAATATGTATTCCAAGGTCCTTGCTACAGCCAAATGAGGCAGGTTTGGCTTGGTCTGGCATCATATGGTAGAGTCAGTCTCAAAGCAATAGCTGTCGACATCCGTGGGTGTCTAGCGTATCCAAAGTCATTCCTGCACAGCCATATGCTTCCAATGAAACTTAACAGCAGCTATTGTGCGCCCTCACCAGTCAGCGATTTGGAAAAGCACAACTGCTGCTGTCAGGAAAACATTGCCAGTGCGATGCAATGGAAGCACTGAAAGTAAAAGATCAGCTCCTTGAACAGCAGAGTCTGGTGGTTTAAAACCTATTAATAAATGGCAGAGTTTACAACTGGTTGTGAAGGTAAGAAGCAACCTACATTACACCGACAGACAGCATTATCCAACTGGCATTTCACACTGGAAGTGATTGTGACTTTGCTGAAACTCCAAGCACATGTTCTGCCTGCTCAGTTCTCATGCTCCTGGATAACTAAAAAAAAAATGTCCTGATGCTGGCTTAATGAAATGGGGTTCTTATGTTTGTTAATAGTTATTTTTAGGTTCATTTCTTCTTCCTTTCAGTTTTAAAGTCTGCAGCTGAGACCCAAAGAGAAATTAAATAGTTGTTATTTATACTGCATACTACAACTCACAACTGCCAAACAGTTCAGCACAGAAATAGCATGTATTGCATTCATGTATAATGAATTCATTATACATGGCACCAGCTGACTAATTCAGATCATAATTATGTTGATTTAGATGATGCAGAGGATTTAAGTGATTTTAATATAGGTTCTTGTGTCTTTGTGTTTGATGGAATAGTCAAAACTTAACAACACTGAAACCAGGGTCATGGCATCTATGGATTTCAGGGACAGTGGGATGTGACTCTTGAACCGCGGTAGAGGACAGAGCTTGTAAAAATAATATCAAAGTAAATCTGTGCTTAGGATTGTGCAACACATGGGTTGTACCAAAAAGTTTGCATATACAAGGCATGGAATAGGTAATCTGAAATAGATTTTTCTGTCTGTCCTTATACAACTCCCATCAGAGCTGCACTGTCTGTTTTCATAGACAGAGATCGTGTTTCTTCCACTGAAATCACTCACTTCTCAAAGGATTGTCTAATTGTTCTTTTATCATGACAGACTTATTGCAAAACTGAGGAGCCAAGTCAGTGAAGCTTTTACCACCTACTAAATTTTTAAAATTCAGCTTTTTATTTGGCAAAACACTTAAGCCCTTGCATTGGGGGCTTTGCTAAAGTCGGGCCTGTTTGTATGAATAAGAGTTAAAAAGTCAGGCTCCCTTTTTCACCAATAGCTTATAGTTAGCTCAGCTGGCTTGGGAACTCGTATTCTTCTGGTGGAGACACTGGAGTAAATCCATCCTAGCTTCATTATACAAGTCTGTCTGTTGTAAACGGTGTTGTGCCTGCTTTACATTGGTATAACGCCAAATGATCTGCTGCATTACTTTAAAAATTACACTATAAAATATGTCAGCACTAACAAAAACCTAATTATGACTGTCATTTAACAGGTACTCTAGGATTAACTCCAAATGCACCTAATAATAACAAAGGTATCCCAGCCTGGGCCAATGACACAATTGTAGCAGCCAGTTTGCCTGAGCAAAGGAGTCCTCCTACGTCCTCTCTGAGCATAAACAGAGGTAAAAGCTACAGTATTTCTCTTCAAAGAAACACCAGACAGCAACACTCATCACCTAATACACAAATAAAAGCGATATAACCAAAGTTATTGGGCAATTTGGGAATTTCAGCTTCTGTGACAAGATGCTAAACCCAGTAAACGATGGAGGAGTCTATCAGTTGTCCTAATTTTACTTGTTGAGTTTTCTGAATTGTTGTAAAAGCTGTATCTTCATTTAGGGGCTAGTCCACAAGAGAATACATCAACTGCTGTGACTAGCTGATGAAGCTACTTCACTGCTGTTGCAGAGGACATCAGTGTGAAAGGTCCTCGATACGGCCCCTGCTGAAGGTCTGAAAAATATCCTCTAAGCTACAAGCATGAGACTAGTTTAGATCCTACTAGGATCCCAGCAACCCCATCTTCTGCTGCGTGCTTCCCTGAGGCTGAGGCTGCTCGCTGAGCTTACATTTAGCTTCTCTGCAGTAGCAAAGCTAATGTAAAGTTACTGCCATCGTAAATGACAGATGAATGTTCTGTGGTAGATAAAAATCTCTGAATGCCCTGATGACTGATGGATCCTGTTAATGCTTGGGCCTTTGCCACAGTTTAGTGCCTACTTAAACAAACCAGCTGTGAGAACCATTGCCTATAAAAGCAGTATAGCTACAATAACTCTGGGAGTGTGCCTGTGTGTGGATGTGTGTATTTACGTAGCTATCAAACAAAGAGCTATCAAACTCCTTCTCAGCATAGCTCAAGGGTTAATCTAAGACTTTGGATAGTCAAGAAACTGCTTGGAAAAGAAGGTGAGCAAGGCGAAGTTACCTGTCTAACTTATACATGTATTTCACACTGGAAATTCTTTTGTTCCTGGAAATGTTGATCAGAACAGGCCTTGGCATCAAGTTGAGGAAGATCAAGCAGTTGATGAGAACAAGAAAAAATGATTGAGGGCTGTATCTAAGAGACTCGATATATTCAAAGATTCAAGACATTCAATAGCTTCTTCACCCCTTGGATAGTACCTACCCCCACCATTTCCTGTGAAGACATTCCTGGTCAAGGGTCTAGGATTTGTTTAGTGCACAAGAAGAGTTAAATACTTCCAAAAGATGAGGAACACTAGTGAATGACTGGAAGCTGGCCTGACTATCCCCATAGGCATGGGGCATGTCTCTGAATATTGACAGGGAGATGCCAACCACCACCAAACCAGCAAGAGCTGGGCAGTGCTTTGAACTTCAAGATGAGACTGGAGGCAGCTGCCTTCAGTGACTGGCGGAGGTGTTTGGCTCATTTGACACCAGTTTTAAAGAACATATGACTTTCAGAGGGGCCCAATACCACCAGGCTGTTAAACATACTGTGAGAACAAGTCCTGGATCGTATTCCTCCTCAGGGGAGTTGGTAGGCAGGATGTATCTTTACCCAACATCAGTATGGTGGTATGGAGTTGTAACGTGTCTGAGACCTTCTTAGTTTCAGAGAGTGATGTCCTGGGAGTGTGTCACTTCTAGAATTAGGCAACAGCTGGGCATGGAGGGTGTTGGATATTAGTTTTAAACAGAGGTGTCACCCAAATCCTGCTTTCCATGCCATAGGTCCTTTCCCGAATCTAGGCCTCAAAGATCTGTCCCTGTCTGTCTGGTGTCCAGATAGGTCCTTGGTCTCACCTGGAGGCTGGCTTCTATCACGAAGAAATAAAACTCAGCTTCTAGAACTCCAGGGTGAGCTTATGGCACCCTAGTGTGCAGCTGACCAGTTAAACCAGTAGTTCACTGCCCTTGGTGGTGTTCCACAAGCCAATAATATCGTATCATTTCCTTTTCTTAAACAGGGGAAGTATATGAGGAGAAAGTGTCTGAGGGGCTTTTGTGAGGAGCATCTGAGAACTTTCTTAGCTACTGCAGGGGTAGAAAGTGCCCTGGTCCTACTCTGAGGAGTCCCCAAAAGTGCTTGAAAATCCCCCGAGGAAAGCGTCTCAGTCTTTGTGTCCCTTACCTCGAGGGCAGGTACCGGCCTGCTTCTCATGCTTGTTTCTTTTCTATGTTTCAGTTGACAATGACCCACATTTCATCATACACCTGCCCAAAAGCCAAAGGAACATCTGCTTCAATATCAACTCAGAGCCTGGAAAGATCCTAAACTTGGTTTCTGACCCTGGTACTGGTAAGGAAATAAAACATGGTTTACTTTACAGCACACTTTTCTTCTCTCAGGTCTGAAAGGTGTTCAGAGAGAGCAGGGGAAATGCCTACAGGGAGGACTGTGTGCTACCAGGAGTGTGGTTGAGGGCAGTGGTTATTTCCCTCCACATCTGGAGTTTTGTGTCCAGTTTGAGGCTTGCCAGTACAAGAAAGCTAGTGACAAACTGGATCAAATTCAGTGGTGGCCACCAGGATGATGACTACAGGGCTGGAGCACAGGACATAGGAGAGACTGAGACAGCTGGGTTTGGTCAATCTTAAGAAAAGAAGACCCACAGTGAATCTTGTTGCTGTCTACAGTCACCTAATCAAAAGGTAAAGATGGAGCCTGACACATCTCTGAGATGCATAGCTAATGGACAAGAGGCAACTGAAACAGGTTGCAACAGGTGAAATTCAGAGTAGGAGTGGGGTACTAGGAAAAACTTTTTCACTGTGAGATGGCCAAACACTGGGAAAGGAGCCAAGATAGGTGAGGAAATCTCCATGATAGGTGAGGATTCCTCTTTCTCACTTGTACTTTTAAAGAACAAAGTGGAAGGTGGATACAAAGAGAAATAAAACTGAAGGCATTCCTGGTGGCAGGCAGAAAAGATGCGTAGCTACCTATGAGCATTTCTTTAACTTCTGGGATATATGTAAAATGCAATGAGCATTTGGAAGCAGGTTAAGCTGGGCTGGAAATGCAGTACCATTCCTCCACTGCCCATCTGCCCCATGCCTTTCATGGATAGCGAGGGACTGAATGCCTTATGAATCAGCTTATACTACCAGCAAGACCTAACAACAATTCCCACCAGATTAATATGCTAAGGAATGAACAGTGACATCAGGAGGTGATTTAATAAATTATTCTCTTCTCTTGGCTGGCAAGATGAGAAAAAACAGAGGGGCAGAGGGGTCCCTGTTTCTGCTGATCCCATGGTACTCCCTGCTGAGATCAGAACTCCAAGTCTTTAGGTGGTGCGCCAAGATTTAGGCAACGTCTGCTTCTCTGCTCTTCACAGGAGTTGTGGTCAATGGGCAGCTCATTGGGGCCAAGAAAACAGAGAATAAGAAACTCAACACATACTTTGGCAAAATTGGTTTTTATTTCAAAAACAAAGGCCTGAAAGTGGAGATCACCACAGAAACAATAACACTGAAAGATGGATCTTATGGCATCACACTGACCTGGTCTGACACGGGGCATATCATTCGGAAACAGTAAGTTGCTGAGTATTTGTTGTCTGCCCTATGGAAACTGTTTGCAACACAGCATTGGACTGACCCAGCTATGGGTGGGATTCAGGTCACAGGGTGCCTACATCTGTGCCCATGAATCTTAGCTAGGTATCTGGGCTCTTGTTATAGTTAATGAAATTAGGCAGTAGGGCCAAGAGAGTGATTCAGTTGACTAGACACAAGTAGAAAGAGCTGAATTCCTCTCCGTACTGCGGACTGCATTAGCTAAGACCAGGATTCAGTTGCCTAAATGCAAGAACCTAATGTTATTGAGATACCTTCAGGGTTCCTGACATGATGGGAGACATAACTCACAACATCCAGGAGACCTTCACCTGCAGATTAACAGCTAGCAGCCATGTTGGACACCCTACAGCACTAGACACCTGTTTAGGCAACAGGATCACTTCCAAAATCTCCATTCACTGTAGCAAGAGCTTAAATTTGTAGGGCAAGCTTTGGTTGCCTGAACATGGGCATGAAGTGTCTGTCCTATTAGGCACTGTCCTGCCAGACCCCTGGGTACCACTCCCAAGGCTGTGGGTTTCTGATGGATCCTCTGCCATACCTGCCAGCCCCACGTGGTTGTTCTGGGTGCCTGAGAGCATCTCAAGGGGCCTGAGAACTTAATGTGTGGGCAGCTGAGCTGAGCCCTTCCTTTGGTTCATCTCTGCTAGGCTTCTCATATCTGTGATGAAAGAAAGCAACGTTACTATCACCGTGGGTGAGGAGATGTCCTTCATGGTTTTGCTGCACCGTGTGTGGAAGAATCACCCAGTTAATGTTGACTTCCTGGGAATCTACATTCCCCCTGAAAACCAGTTTTCTCCTGCAGCTCATGGGCTGATAGGTAAGGGCTGCGGGTCAGGTGGTGGGAATGGTGGGGTACTAGGGAAGGTTTTTGCTAGATCTTTGAGTGAATTCATTGGTGTCTATGTCCTGATGGGAAAGGTGTGAAAATTATTCAAATAGAAAATGGGGGAGAGTCCTATGATGTCCAAGGACATTGTAGAACATCAGGGACCAGGAGATTATTCCTTGTCCCAGCTGGGGAGAGCGTTTTCAAAACAGGCCTGACTAGGTGACACTGCGACAGGGCTTTCCCAGCCTGGCCAATCTGCTGCGGGTAGAAAATAAAAAGACTGAATGAAACAAACGCCTCAAACCTTCTTTCTGAGAAGACTTCTGTGCAAACAGTTGTAATTCAGCTCTCCCCTGGATGACAGCCCTTTTCTGGCAATGATATAAAACAAAAGCAAGGGCTCAGTTCATGGGGAAAACGAGCCCTCCGAGCCCTGGACCCACCCAAGGCTCCTTTTAAGATGTGGGAATCCTGAGCGGCAGACGTTGTTTTCCCAAATAATCTTTGCAGCTCCAGTCTGCTTTCTTAGAAGAAGTTTTCTGGCTCAAAAGCAGAGCTTTTTACTCTCCAGGGTGGGTGATGCGATAGCGCTGGAGACACGGTGCCCTATGATCTGTGCAGGAGAGGTTTGCCTGCTGCAGCTAGCTTGATTTTCCAAAAGTGCCCGGCAGCAGCTTACATGAGAGCCTCAAAGGTTAGGACGTGTGAAGAGCTTTAAACCTCTCTTTGATCAGGTCAGTTTGCATCTGAACCAGAAGTGCATATCCACCACCAAAGACCTGGGCAAGCTCCAGAGAAACCACAAGCCACCATGGAAGTGAAAGGAAACAAGCTCACTGTTACCAGGTAAGAATAATGTGCTTTATTGCTCTCTTTCTAAATCTGACTTCTTTTTCTTTTTAATGACGTCAATGACTGTAAGCTTATAAACTCTCAAGGATCTCAGGGGGGGAAAAATCCCTCTGTTTGCCCTCTGCTAATAATCTGGTTTTAGCAGTTGGCAAAACACTTGGGACAAGTTGGGTTCTTTCCTATTTTTGCATGAACAGTTCTGACTGTATAGCTGCCCAGCATCTGACCTTGGACAGGCCATGTAAAAGTGCCTGGGACCCCCACAAAAGGGCGCACGAGGTCATAGAACTGTAAAATTCACTGCATTTTGTGGTTGTTTGCACTCCCTGCTGGTGGAAGACTCAGATCTTGCCACTTTGGCAGAGCAGTGCCATGAACGAGCAGAATTATCGACGTTTTCTTGTCTACCTGTCATGCCGTGACCTTCCCTTTGGGTGGCCTTTTCCTCACAGGGGATTGCAGAAGGACTACAGGACGGACCGCGTGCTTGGGACTGATGTGCAGTGCTGGTTTGTGCACAACAGCGGGAAAGGTTTCATAGACGGCCACTACAAAGATTACCTCGTTCCCCACTTGTACAGCTTTCTGAAGAAACCCTGAATGCTCCAACACGGAACCAGTTTATTACAAAAAATTCTTATCTGCTCTTTCATGCCCAAACAACTCTTCTGAAGAGTAGCTGTCAGCCTATCAAGCCAGATCAACTGAAGGTGACTTCACCACCATTTGCTTTACAAATGATCAGTGTTTCAAAGCAATGTAACTCCCTTTTCTGTTAAAAAATGAAATCTGTAATAAAGTGACATGCTGGGCTGTAGTAGGTATCTCGCTCTTGCCATGTCTGATTTATTGGACAGTAAACTCCGTTAAAAATTTCAACTGTTTTATAATATACATTTCAATAGTAGACTTGCAACAGCATTGTGGCTCCTGCAATGTGGGTAAGACGCACAACCAGATTTAATACTTACACCTTTGCTTTTTCAGACCGCTGGGAAAGTGTAAGTTCATATACTGCTGGACTGGGCAAAAAGGAGCACATGCATTAGACATAAAAGAACTTTAACAGAAAAGGAACATGGACTCTGGAATGGGTATCATGGGGAATCTCCTGTCTTTAAGGGTGGGTTAACCAGTGGCGAGGAATGTCCTTGAAATAACTGATGCTACCATATTGCAAGAAAATCAATTACATGAGCCTGAGACAACCTCCAGCCTATTTTTTGTGAAAATTTCAACATCGTGGTGAAGTTCACACACAGATACACATCTGGGAAAGCAGGAAACATTCAGACCATGTAGAAATCACCACCAGTAATAAAAGCTTCCCTTCCAGTGAGATTAGCTCCCAAAAGATGCCTTACTCTTCAAGAGTATTCATCAATGAACAAGATCGGTAGTGAAACAATTATGCATGCGTATGTACCTAGAGCCAGATTCAAAACTCTGCTTTCGGCAACCTTAGAAAAAAAACGTTGGCCAAATTCTTCTCAGCAGCCCTAATCTAGGAAGAGGGCTCAAGTAATCTACTTGCCATTCTGAACTTTAGTTTCCTTCACTTACGAACTAAAGGCTGGTACGTGATCTTTCCTGCAGCCACACTGTCAGGATCAGTGTGTTTTAAGTGTCTCTTCAAAGTAACTCTCAGAAGTGCAAGCAACTTCCCTACAAACCATTCACTGTTTCTTTGAACTCATTTATTAGCTTTGGGCCCAACACCCTGCAGCAGTGAGTTCCCCAGTTTAACTAGGCCATGGGGGCTGGGGAGGAGAAACCTGTTAAGTGTGTTTTTAAATCCCCCAATCAGTAATTTCCACTGTCTGTTTATTAGCTTGTATGTGAATACAAGCAGTGAATAATCATTCTCTGGTCTTCTCCACGCAATTTGTAACTTAACATGTCTATTATATTCACTCTAATTCTTCAGGCTCCAGAACGTTAAGTGCAATTATTTTCAGCGATACAGAAGCTGTTTTGTTCTTTCACTTATCCTCATTACTCTCCTATGTACCTCTCCTCACTCAGTACCTGTTCTTTGAGAAAGGGCAGAGCTGTTTACACAATCCAGGTTGCACAAAAGAGCCTGAATTTACAGACAAGTGTGTCTTCTGCCTCCAGTTCCCTTCCTCACAATTCTCCATTCTCTAGATGCTGCATTACTGCTCGACTCTGCCTTGCAGAGAGCCATTTGATGTCCTGTGTGAGGTTATTTCAGGCTACTCCAGACAGCAGCTGTTCCACCAAACCTCTGCAGTCTTTCAGTTTTCCTGCAGGGGTCCCCTGGAAACCACAAATCACAAGACAGTGAACCTTTGAGGCAAGGAAAGGGACATCAAACAGTGAGGAGACCCTGAACTTTTAAACTGTAACGTGACTGATGTGCACATCAGGATGGATCCTGCCCTCTTCAGCCCTCAGCTGAGATCTCCTCTGAAAGACACAGGGGCTATCGGTTTTCTTTCCATCAGGTTCCACAGACACACAGCCTCGCCAGGGGCAGACTGGACCATCAGGTGATGGTTTGTATTTTGCCTGGGACGACTCACATCCTTCTTTCACACAAATAAGGCAGTGCACCAGCTGGGCACTTTACTGTGCTCTTTGGTGGATATAAACCAACAGACGCCTCACGCACTTAAAAGGTTGATAAGAAATACACTCACCTAAGAAAGGTTTATGTTTATTCCTGAACTGCCTTAGAAATTAAACATTGTACAAAATGTGACTTTTTTAAAAAAATTAAAAAGTAATGTTACATCATTTAGCACGAGTAATGTTACTCCTGTAGCAGAGCAACAATGGAAGCATGAACAAAGGAAAAGGCTTTGGAAAACCAAACCAGCAATCACCAATTTGTATCTGCACACACTTCAGCTGGCATCCTAGAAACCTCACAAGTAGGAGTCCCTATGAAGACAAATTGCATATTAAATTATTAGGAACCCTGACAAGCAAGATGATGGAAGAGTGATGACTTGCACAACTCTACTATTGCTGATGTGCTAACCAAAAGTAAGTTGGTGACAGCACTTAATAAACCAGAGCATTCTTACAATGTGCAGGAAAATAATCCCTTGCAGCACTGTTACCTTCCCGCTATTCCCTTAATCCCCTCCCTTGTTTCTGCAGCCAGAACTCAATTTTGGCTGCAGATTGAGAAGTGTGTTATTTAAACTCCACTGGCTCCGACACACACTGCCTGCCTCAAGCAGCTATTTGTAGGTAATTCTCTCTTTTAGAGAACTGCTAACATACTTCAGTAAATAAAATACTCCAGCTTGCAGCTATCTGCTTGTATTTTACAAAAGGAAATTGAACCAAATATTGTAACTTTGATATAGAATCAGATGAAATATTTCCACTGATAAGATTTCCACAAACACTTTATCTAACAAATCCGTAGTGATCTTTAAATAAATCCAGTTTGCTTGTGGTTAATTTCTATATACATTATAAATACACACACACACAATTAAAACCCTGACATGGTAGAGTCTTGTGTCTGCCTGCAAGATGCCAGGAAGATGTTTTGGGGAACCAAAATCTTCTCTGATCCATGATTAGCACCTCAGGCGAGTTTGGAGATGTCTTCGTACTGGATATCTTCAACTCGACGTCCTTTTAAAGGTCCCTGGAGAATAACGTAGTGTAAGAAATAAGATCAAAATATAAACTTGTTTGTTTGTTAAATTCCCGTTGGGGAGTTTAAAATAAGATAGCTAAAGGGACTGTACAAAATCTCACCATGTTTCGACATTTTTCAAGAAGCACAACCAAAGTGAATAGCACTGGAAATCACAGGCATTAGCGTTTTCACTCAGGCTGCACACAGTAAAAGCACAACAACTACTTCTCTGTTTAGCCAAAGCTCCTTCTGTGGTTAGGACATCTGCACACTTTCTTCTCAAATAAATTCTCCAGAATCCAATGTGGGCTGAATTTCTGCAGCCCTTCTTTTAATGGGATCTTATCAGCGTCTCTCTCCTGCAAGCTGTTTTAAGAAATTTGACTTTGACCCAACATCCTCTCTGCCGTATCAATGAGTTTAAAGATTGGTTTTGCAGAGGAGAACAAAGAAGTAGCCACACAGACAGACATGATGACATGGCCTAATTTTAGCCCAGAGAAAGGTGATAGGTAAAAAGCCAAAACAACAACAACAACAACAACAACAACAAAAGAACTGTAATTGTCAACCATGAACAAGACAACAAATAAGCACATAAGCCCCACATTCAGTCTGGAAAAGGCAGGAGAAAAACCACCTCCTTGCATATTTCACATTTTTTACCTTCCCACAAAATAGTACAACAGCCATGTTCAAAATAAACATACAAAATATTTTGCAAGTCTCTTTCAAGTTCAAAACTTGGTAAATTCAGCATCCTGGCATCTTTTTAAAGGCAAACAGCAGAGCATTAGTCTGCAATGGGGAATTATGTGGCTGTTTTCCTACCGGTTGGGAATAGGCTGGGGGTGACCACAGCACTTTGAACACCATAAATCCCACCTGTAAGACAGGATTAATGATACCACCTTTCTTTGTGAAAGCTCTCCAATGTACAGATGAAAAGCGCTCTACGCAAAGATCTTGCAGTGTTTGATACTTACAGAGTCGATGATTATTGTCGCTGAAAACCTCTTTTCATTGATAGATTCCAAGATGCCTTCATTTCCCCTGTAACCACCATTTAACACCATCACTTTCTTGCCTGAAATGAGAAATAGGAAAACAGTTACACGCCAGGGCTCCCAACTTCTTTTGATGCAGTAGTGTTCAACTCCACTGACAGCTGAGGGAGAGAAGGTTTCTCCCAGCAGCTCCAGCAAGCAGCACCCAGCTTTGCCTTACAGCCCGCCCATTTCCAAAGCGCACCTCAGTTTATCGCCCCAGGTTACACTGACCCTGCAGGCAGAAGCCACTGAAACTACATCAGGGAAAGAAGCCAAAGCTGTTTCTCCCACATCCCATTCCCCGTGCTAATGGTTCAGTGCACCTCTTTTTTTCCTTCTGTCTCACACAGGCAGTCCCCTCAGAACATCAATTCTAGTGCAAGGGTGGGCAGAGCTCACCTACAAGTACCATTACACTGAAGAGCACTCATGGACACCATCAACCAGCTCTCCACCAGCTGCAGAAATGCAGAATGCATCACATCTGCTGAAAAAACTGTGAATCCCAAAATCCTCTGCCCTGTTTCCCCCTACGCTGACACTATTCTGCTTACTGCTACTCTGACCATTCCCTGAAATACTGATCAGATGCTACACACAAACATTAGTGTGTACCAGCCACAGAAATGCCAGTGAACCAAACAGGAGACGAGGTAAGCTTTGCCAAGTGCGCACAGCTGTTTGAGGCATGACTTTGGAGGGAAGATACAGGATAAATATGACCAAGGGCCCTGTAGGGCTCCAGGAGATGCTTCCTGGCAGCTGAAGGGAGATGCTTTCATCTCACCAAATGAACTGATTCCTAAAGCACTTCTATCTTCTCAGAAAAGAATCTAATTCTTACGAGAAGGGACTGTGAAGACTCAAAGCAGAAGCAATTTAATAATTCCCTGGAAAGTAACCAGAGGTTATTTGGTAAATGATCAGAGTAGCTTACAAAATGCTGTCCCAAAAGCAAGAGGGCTCTTGTTATGGTACTTTCAAGTGGATCAATCATACTTTAGAACTGAAACATAAGTTTTGCAGTGACAGCTAAGCTGAAAAACAAACAAAACAGCTCTACCTGGTGCAGGTATTACGGTTTCCAGATGCGTCTGATCAAGCTTCAGTTTGTCTCCAGAATCAATCATCTTCACAACTGCTGTATATTTGTCAATCACTTCCTATTGTGAAAGGTAGAGGCCAATCAGAATTAAAAAAAAAAAAAAAAATTCTCTGTATTTCAAAATCAGCGAATCAGGACCATGAGTCTGCACTTCTACATTTTCAAAAGCAGCAAGAACTTCTGAGCTGTCCTAAAGGCACCCAGCTTTCACAAACTGCCGACTGGCCCTGCTCTGAAGCTAAGGCTAGATTAAAAGGGCTCCTCTTGAACATCAATGACTGGTCTAACTGACCACTAATTTTGTTGGCCTTGTCTGCAGGTTTTGTCAACCTTCGGGTTAGCTATCTTAGCTATTCTCTCAAAGATGGAGAGTAAATTAGAGGCTTCTTTCCCCCATGGGAGGTTAAGCTGGCTGGAAGCCACACAGTGACAACTGGGATACTACCTCTCAATGAGGCGAAATGTCACTGATCATCTTTGTGCCTAGCATAAACCATGCTCAACCTCTCATATTCAGAGCTCAATGGAAGACAGCTGCTGGGACTCATAAACCTGCCCAGATGTCTATCAAAAAAAGCTGTGATTTTGAGCTCTATACACTCTTGTCAATTATTCAAAACGCACCTGGGTGTCGTCTTTGGCACTCTTGCCAGAGACTGTTGAGCCCTGGACTACCTAGTACAACATCATTTCACTGGCAGTGGCTAAAAGAAAGCATTTCCAAACAACAAAGCAAGGCTTACAGCTTGAAGATTTTGTACGCATTTAGGATCTTGCTCAAAGGCAGCATGCTGCTTAAATATCAGTGCAAAACTGACTAGTCTTGAGATCAGAACACAATTGCACTGCTCTTGGTCATATCACATTGACAAAGTGACGGTTCTCTAAGGGGGATGTGTTAATAGGGGCAAAATATGCACGACAAAACTGTACTTAAGAAAGGATCACTGAGTAAATGACATTAAACCTATTCAGAGATTCACCCCCTGCCCAGAACAAGTCCCAGTACAGTTAAGGTGACATTTCAGCCCCTGTCAGTGGTGACTTAAGGCTGAACAACTTCCATAATGAGACAAAATTTCAGAAGTCATCTGATACCAGAAAAGCTTAACCAATGCCACATGCTTCCGTTTGCACCCTTTACCTTAACAACTGCCTTCTTCTTGTGGTACTTCTCTCCAAGCTTTTTTGTTACAATTTTTACAACGATTTCCTGAAGATTTGAAAGGAGAAAAAAAAAAAAAAAAAGCCAAAATATAAACAACTACACAATGTAAACTAACTGCACATTCAGTTCGCTCTGACTCCAACCACAGACTGTACAGCACAGCACAGGAAGCAATGATAGTAAAGACTCGGCTTTCAGGAATTTGTCTTTATCCTTGAATTACTGCCTCGAAGCAGCAGCTCTCAAGACTTTTTTTTGTTTAACAAATACACTTACACTTGAATTCAGATATAATGTGACAGCCCACAATGGGCCAAGGGCAGGACTTCTTGATCTAGAAGTCCAGTCAAAAAGTAGAAGCTGAGATGAGGTCTCTCAGCTCAAACGCTGATGTTGAATTCGACACCTCTATGAGAGTCAACTACTCTGTAGAAAGAAGAGGGCTGTAATACCATGATTTAAACATCATCTGTAGAGACTCACAGTACCAACTCTTTAATTAGAGAATTCCACCCCATCTGAGATCAGACATACGATGCTTCAGACTGCAGATCATGCTCAACCAGAAGAGTAATTCCTCCCAGATACTGTAATATTTCACATTTGGCAGCTTGGAAAATAAGAGTTAATTTAGTTTGGAATCTGCTTTTGGATCTTTACACAAATCAATAGCGGCTTTAGAGATGCAGAATTGGTTGTATTTGGTATAATAATAATAATTTTTAAGACACTTACAGGCTGCAACCAGTAGTCTCTTCGAGATGTTCTTTTCTTCTCCTCTTCAAGCTACAGAACAACAACAAATAATCACCATTTACTTCCTCCTTTCACTGCAGCTTTCCCATGCCTTTGAAAAGCTGAATCAATTCTCCAGGCCCACATCAAGCGGGGAATAAAAAAAATACAAAAAACAAACAACTAAATAAGGGTAAGTCAGTGTGTGCTTGCTGCATAAAAATCAATCTGATGAGATCCACAAATCCATGGTAAAATTATGGAGATTTGTATTTGTTTTTGTCAAGTGTTTCTAGATATTTTCTTCTCTTCCAAAATCTGTATTTCTTTACTTCCAACATCTCAGTCGTCTGGGGAATAGGCACAGATGAGCAGAAGAAACCAGTTTTAACAAGGAAGTGAAACCATTTTGCCTGATAAGATACTAAAGTCTGAATTCCACACGAACCGAAGGTCTGAGGTCACTTCAAAGGGACGCCCTGGTAAAGTGGACATTGCCATAGGCATAGGGTTACAAAGACACAGATCCTGCATGATTATTACCTCCATAATCTCATCCAGTGCAGATTTCTTCTTCTTCTCTTTGGACTGACCAGAGCTATGAGCTGATTCTTTTCTTTTAACCGCCCCTTCCACCATCTTCAGTGCATTTGGTCCAAGGACACTGCTGGAAGAGTAAGATGGTGTTTTCACAGCAGACCTTACATTGTTTCCTCTACCAAGATGCATCTGAAGAACTGGTTGTGCAAAAAGGCCTGCTGATCTATTTAATTTCAGTTGTGCAAGTCACCTTCCAGACCCTGCATGCCTCCTTCTCTAGGACTGCATTTGGCAGCTAGAACTGGTCTCCTTGAGGTGTAAACTCCATGTCCACTGATGTTCGCTGCTAGCAGTCCAGCAGAATGAAACAACCTAACGATCGGTTCACCAGTGCAAAAACAAAGAGTTGATTGGGGACTTGAGTTCAGTGGAGAAGACAAAAGCAGGTCTGCAAATAAGGTTTTCAAATTCAAAAGGACAAACTTGTGGCTTTAGAGAAGCCACCTGGACAGAGCAACTCTCAAACGTGGTAGATGTCTAGAACTCCTTCCAGACAGAGATACTTAACCTATCCGGCAATGGGAGAAAACACATGGGAATCTGTAGAAAAGGGTTCCACACCCAACAAATAAAAACCATCTTCACAATCATATTCAAAATAGGCAAACAGCCTACAACTTATGAAAGAAAAGAGCAATCAGCACATAAAGTTACCTCTCAGGGATCAGGGAACATCTAGGTAAAGTGAGAACTGCCTAAAGGCAGCTTGAGTTAAGCCATTTTTATAAAAGACATTTGAATGCAGTAAAAAAATTTAGGTGTTGTCTCATCCAGAAAGATGAAGAAGGCTGCTGTGAGGTGGACAGTAAGGTAATAGTAATATGGCCTTACAACAAATCGCATGTTCTGCTTGTGGTGAAGATGTTGGATATACTAGCAAAGGGAAGATACGTAATGGGAATGAAGATACAGAAATGGCAGTAGAAGCAAAACTGAGAGAAAAATTGTATTTCAGAGGAAGTCTGGATAATCTCCATAGCAGAGTTCTAGAAGAAATAGCACATTAAATCACAAATCGAATAGCAAGTACTTAAAATAACATCTCATAAAGGGTAATGTACAATTAAAACATAACAACTGCAGTGCCTATATTTAAGAAGGAAAACATATCTAGCTGTAAGGTTACTAAGGGATTCCTGGGTGTCAATACTAAAACAAATCTTATTTAACATATTCAGGACAAAGAGTGAGAGACCACCAACGCTGTTTGGGTGTGTCATCAATATGGAGAACACAAGAAAGAACTGGATACCAGAAAGGACTGGTTTATCTTGAAAACCATGTTTTAAAAAGCACAAAATTCAACAGCATGTTACGCAAGCTCACATACTTTGGAAAGTTTACTCTGATTACCTTCTATCTACTGGGAGCTGTTTAAGAACAACAAAAGCAGAAAGGGGTCTGGCTATAATCACAGATGACAGCTACCAGTGTGGACCAGTCATGAAAGAGTCAAATGCAATCCTAGGAAGCATCAAGACAGACAAGCATTAGTGCCTTGTATAAGCCATGGTGACGTTTCATTTGCAGCATGCACAAATTCGATCAGCTCCCCTGTTCAAGATTAGCTGAAACTGGAACAAGGACAAGGAAGGGATATTCAGCAGATCAGGGGAATGGGGAGATAAGGCCAGCACTGTGCAGACCTGCTTGTACAGTACAGTGAAGGCTGGGAGGCTAAAACTGTTCCCTACAAATACATTGTCTGAGAAAGCAAACACCAGGGAGAAAAAGAACTATTCATGTTGAATGCCCCTACCACCACAAATGGTATAAACTGGCCATGACTATGTTTACCTGGGAAATCACAGACAAGGTCCTAACCATCAAAACAAACAGGTTTTGAAGGATCTTCCCTTGGGATTATAGGACTAGGGAGACCCTAACTGCGTACAATGAAGGCTGATCAGTGTGCAGACAGGACTGTACACTGGTAGACTTGGAGTACTACAGACAGGAGTCAGTGACCTTGATAGTAGCTTCTGCTCATTCCTTAATCAGAAGTAATTCTAATCTTACTTGTCCACTGAGTGAGTTAAGCAGGGATTTGAGGATGTAAGCTCTCAAGGGAAAAAAGTAAGCCCAGGGCTCCCAGTTTGCTCAAGGGCAGTCAGCATCAGAAGCCACGTCTGCAGCAGCAGTGGTGACTCCTAGCTTCATGTCAGACACATGGATTTTCAAGGGAAGGCACACCTCCCCTCTCCCACCCCTTTCACCAAGGCTCCAACTCCATCTCTGTACCCAACTACCAGTATCCCCATGCCCTCAAAACTCTACCGTCCACTACCTATGATCTCCTGGTCCTGCTTCCGTACTCTGCTCAGGAAATACAGGTGCCAGGTTTCTGTAGCTTGTGCTGGAAGCATAGAAGCTGGGAAGCCAGGAAGTCCTACTGCATGCTGCGCTGGGGTACTGGACATCAGGTTGAACTTAACTGATCCTCAGTAACAGCCAGCAGCTGCAGAACACACCGTTACGCTGACATAGGGAAGCAGTTTCCATACACGACTCTGACGTGATTCCTGTATCACCAGTGACATTAAAGTCACTGTCTTGTCACTTTACCATGAAGTGGGTATCCTAATTTTGCTTCTACACTACTATTACAAAGTTTACAGACAAGTATCTCTCATATGCTATGAAAAAAATTACACTGCTTGATATATAATTTCACATTCAGCCAAATTTTAACAAGCACCTTAGGTATTCCTTACTGCAACTATTCAGGCGAGTGTCTGAATTAAGTTTCAGATTCATCTTAAGCACAACTCAATGCTTAGGGATAATTTACAAGTTTTCCTCAAAGCCTGAAATCTGTATCTATTATTGCAAAGAACTACTTCATTGTCTCATTTTCTGCCTGGCATATTTCCCATCAGATACCTTATCTAAGAGCTGAGCCTGTGATGAGAGGAAAGCTTTCGTTTTACCCGCAATACATTTAATTACAATATTGCCTCACATGAAAAGAGGTACTGCTCATCAAACAGTTTCACAGACTGCTATAAGTCAGTATTGTTTGCGTTATTGATCCCTTTTGTCCTGTGTTGCTTGTGGTTATATGACGACAATTAAATTCATGAACTTCAGAAAGATTTACATCAGGTAGATTCAGTTTCTTAAATGATGATCAGAGAAAGTATTACCTCCAATTAGACAAGGCAATCAAACCTTTTAGGAACCAAAATTAACAAGTCATGAATACCCATTCATAGAAGGCAGCTGGAACTAGATGGCATTCACTTCAAATACTTTGACTGGATCCCTTATCCACCCTTTGATATAACAGTATCTTAGAAGAACCTATAACTGCCTATTACTTTATGGGCATCTGCCACAAACCATAGAAAATTCAAGAAGGCTCCTCACAGCACACATTTAAGATATACCCATTCATCCATTTTAAATACAAAAGGAACTATGAAGTCACCTAGCAACCCCTCCTGAATAACACGACAGGATGAGATATCAGACTCCAAATATTTCAGGACAAGATACATTTTCCTGCCCATACAAATATCATTGTCATATTAAGTGCTTTGCAACAGTAAGGGTTGCCCTTAAATTCTTTTCTCACCTTGTTTTAGAAGATGCTGCTATTGAAGTACTTGCTCCTTTGTTTAAATTAAATGTAACTAAAAAATAAAAAGACATTACTCTATTTCTATCTTTAAATATAACTGCATTGAAGGATGTTACAATTTTTAAAATCTGTGAATGGAAAAGATCATAAATTTGAAAATATTTCTTAATCCATGTTTCAGTTCAGCTTTTAAAATAATTTACATTCAGCATTATAAGAAAGAATATTCTGTATTTCCATATTCCAGTGCTCTTTATAACTGATCTCAAAGCACTTTATGAAGCACCGAGCAGGCCTCAGCGCTCATCTCATTTTAATCACAAAATCAGCTTCAGTAGATTCTAGAAAATTACATACATCAAAATCTGGTTACCTTTTTCTTCTTCGTTTTCTCTGCTCAGTTCAGTATAGACTGGCTTTTCCTGCCAAAAGAACACAAAACACATTTCAAGAGTCAAACAGAAGACTGAGCCACGATATCATTTTTTGGTGATCATTGATTAGCTCAGTTTTACAGACTACTGTGAGATTATTACAAGGAACTGTAATATTCAACCTGGCTTGATTCATAAGAAGATTATAAACTGAAAACATTATCTCATTACAGGCTGCTGTGCAAAATTCTCTAATTAACACTCTCTACAGAGATGCTGTCTAAACTTGCTTGATTCCAGCATGAAAGGAAAGTGGCCTTACTGTAACAGTTTTCTCTATTTGAACCAGCATGACTAGACTGGTTTCTGGACAGACTGATAATCCAAAGAAGGAAATTCTGGAATCTTTCCAAATTTTAGCACTGAAGGCTCAGACCATTTAAATTTCAATTAGTTTTAAATTAAGAGAAAGATAATTGTTTACAACAGCATTTAAATGTACCTATCAATACCCAGGACCAAATGGGAGGTTCCAGCCCCAGGCAACAACATGTATGGAAGTCATGGAATGACACCAAATAAACAGATCCCAAATACCACACCCACACTATCAAAATAAAACTTTTCACTATGCTGATTTGATTATGTCAGCCCCTCCTGGTTATTCATCTCAGCCTCCCCATTGTACAAAGTATTTGTTATTTGCAGCCCTAAAAGCTGTGAAATACCATAAATGAAGACACGTCATGCTGGTTACTGTATTGTTTCCTTTCCTTTCCAAAATTGAAGAGTGATTTTTGCATCACTAATCACTTGAAAAGCAGCAATTATCACTCTTTTAGTACTAAAGCAAGCCAGGTACAAAGTAACTCCAAGTTTTCCTCCAGAGCAGCTTATAATCTAAAATAACTGTAGAGCAGAAAATTCAGAACATAAGTGAAGAGATGTGGTGATTCAAGTATGGAAGAAGACAGTCTAAATCAAAGCCTGAAATGGCCAGGATCAGACACTAGGGCCACAGGATACTATTCTAGTAGGTTTCAAAACCACATCAAATCTAAAAGGAGCTGAAACCTTTGCTTTCTTTTATTTTTTTTTTATTTTTTTGAAACTGTGATTCCATAGAGGACCTTGCTGTTCATCAGATGTAAAAACCACCAGCAAGTTGGTTAGTCAAGGAAATGTAACAAGTTGCATTTTCAACAGAAACAAGTTACTCAAGGCTTCTATCAGAAGTATCTGCGAGAATATTATTCCTTGTGGGTTAGAAAAGAACAGCAATGCAGCCCAATATGCCCACTGTTCCTCAGTTTGAACTGGTGATGAGCTTGTAACCTGAAGCACGAAGCTTACTCATCACCTTCTGACTGCAAAGGAAATACCAGTGCAAGGATCCCAGCAGTGTTGAATTCACCGTTAACTTAACCAACGGGAGTTTTGAGCTGAAGGTTCACATACAGTGCGATTTTCCTCACCAGTTCTTTCCCCTCCAGACCTCTTCTAACTTGTTGTTCAATGAATTTAGCAGTTTTTTCTTCATCATCAAGGTCCTGTTTCTTCTTCCTCTCTTGTTCTTGTTGCCTGCGAATAGTCTCTGGGTCCCTATCGATATATTGAATATACCAGCCTTTTGGAGTCTCATCAACCTTGCAAAGACCTAAAAAGTCAATGCAAGATAAAGTCAGATTAATACTCACAAAAGCAAGTACGGGACAAAGAAAATATCAAGACCATTTTCACGTACAGTCCACGTTCACTGTAACAATGCAGATACTTTCCCAGAGACACTGTACCCCTTACTGGCCTGGTAAAATTGACTTCGAATCATCTTTAGTATGTGTTTCTGCCCTTCAGCTAGCTGGTTCTATTTGGAAATAGGCCAGAGTACATAATAAAGTGGACGGAGTGTTTTACAACACTTTCCTTATTAAAGAAAATATTTCCTTCCCACTGTTTTAACAAGGAAGAAAACAGAAATCTAACATATATAAACAATACACACTAAGAGCATCATACTAAAGGAAACATTACTATGCTACGCTATTGTTACTATCTCTCACTAGAGTGATTTTTCAAACACTGTATGACTCATGAACATATCCTGTAAGACACAGGCAATCAGAGCCAAAGTAAACTTTCTGTCATACCACAGTGCCATTTAATTGCTCTTCCTCTCACTGAACACAAAACTGCAGATCTCAAGCTTTAACCCTTTCACTAGGCCAGGAATGAAAATGACTGCTCGCTTCTTGTCACCTTAAATATGGAAGGATTCTGTAGTCATAAGAAATGTTCTATCATCGTTTTTAATTTTTAAATGGCAACTGTTGGAAGTTGATTTAGAATTTAGCAATACCTCCACTAAATATAGACCAACAGATGAAACAAGGAAAGGTTCATGACTGATGCATTTATCCCAGACTTCTGACATTTTTCATAAGCAAATTCCTAATGGTTAGCACAGAAATACGTTTGGACATCTGTTAATATATATACAGGAGGGGAGGGGAAGAAAGAAAAAGGAAACAGGAGAACTAATGTAAACATTTACTGATCACTTATCAGCAATGCAATTACCCAATAATTTTAAAACTTCCCAACCCCGAGCAACTACATTTACCTTCTCTCCCCAGCCATTTAGTAAAATCAGTCAGTGTCTCCCACTGTGTGGCATTCATGTGGATGTGTTCTCGATGACTGATGTATTCATTGTACACAATATTATTGTGGACTCTCTTTGTTCCTGAAATACAGAATTATTATTACTAAATATAAATACGGGACCTAGGAGAAAGCAACCAAAACTTCTTGCACTGGACTAATAAAAGACATTAAAAACAAAGAAACAAGCAAATGAACAGTAAAATATTTACCAAATCGCCTCCTGAGCAGTTCTAGGAAATCATTTCGGAATTCCCTTAGGGGATAAAAAGAAAGTATTTCAGTAAAACTTTAATGACTACAAAGTAATTTTCTATTGTCATTAACAATTAAATATCTGCAGTATAAACAAGTATTCTGTTGAACTGAGCATGATGAAATTCAGTCATTTCCCTTTTTCAATAAAGTAGCATTAAACGCAGTATGCATGCACAAAGAAACACAATATGGTACATGCACACACAAGTTAAATCTTCAAAAGGATAATACCCTTTCAAAGGGATAAAATGGAAAGAATGAAATCTAAATACTTCCCACTAATTGCTGGTATTTCATTACCAGGTATCTTCCCAGGTTGACTGACACAAAACACAGGGCAGGACAAAGGGCAGCAGTGGTAGATGGGGTAGATTGATCACTCATCTCACTGCTAATTCAAGGGCTTGAGTATAAAGCCTCACTTCAGGCTCGTGCTGATGACAGCTCCAGTCAACCCAGCTGTCATGTAGGTCAGCTGGACAAAAGACTGGGGAAAACTGCGGGACATTAGTCACACCCCTGACTTGTTATCTCTCTGTAATGGTTCTTTTTCCTCTCTGTAACTCTGCATGTGTGGCAGTCACTTAGCTGGAGCAAAAGGGTGACGTACTTTGTAACACAGAGCAACTTAAAACAGGACTCAGACACGGGATAAAACTGTCAAATTTGATTGAATATCATGGCTCCCTGAAACTTCTTACATATGTTCAAAAGTGGCATTTCCTAAATTTTCAAATTGCCATTGAAAAAAGAGCTGACACTAAAATGTGTCAGAATAAAGTGTCTTCAGTGGGACATGACTGAGCCTTAGAGGTATGGCTGTGCAGATCTGATACAGGAATGAAGATCTGGGTAAGAATATATAGCAAACTTACTCAGAAAAGTAATCCATGAATTGCTGAGGATTTTCAGAAGCCAGCAGCAATTGCCTCTGGTGGGACTCAGACATGCAATGACATTTGAAGCCATTCTATAAAATAAAAATAAATACTTTGTCTGTCCTTGCCTCAATTTGCAACACTCACACAGCTGAAGAGTATTAAAAATAATGTTTTGCAAGTGAAATTTCTTGGAAGCTCCACAGAAAACACCTTAACTCAGCCACAGCCTACACAGAGTAGTTACTCCTCCTGACCAGGCAAGCCAGAAACAAAGCTCTTCCCAAGGCCAAGAGCCTCCAGGTGAACCATGAAAAGGGTTACGAGATAGGACATTCCAGCAGTCCTCTTCATCCTTTGTGGAATGGGATAGACAGGGCACCACCCAGGTCCACTCAGGACCCATCCAGGCGCGTCTGTGAGAGCACTGGAAGTATTTGCTTGCTCCCTACCAACCAACACTGACACCAAATGTGTGTAAGGAAAGGATGGTGTGCTGGGAGTGCTAAAGCTATGGACTGTGATAGTTTGGCCACCTCTGGCACAGGGTTGAAGTCATCAGAGCTTCCCAAAAAGCACCCAGATATAGGACATTTGACCGCATCCTTTTTTTGCCTAATGTAATGCTCTTTCATCACAATATGATTAAAACTACAGCAAATTTCATTCCGTGGGAGCCCCGCCCTCCCCTTTACAAAAAGATCTGGTTGTAAAGCAGTAAAGTTTTTTTCCTTGTAGTCACTGGGAAGAGAATAGGATTTGAGCTTCTTGGGTGAAAGGGAAAGGGGGGCAGAAACAGCTGAAGAACAATACAATTAAACATCCACAGGCTGCTTTACTCCTCTTCTCTAAGGCACATTAAAGAGGCTATTAATGGAGAATGGAAAACTAAAAGCACAGTTAGCCCAAGTGGAGGTACTTTTGGAGCACAACTCAGGTGGAAAACACGAAGAGGACGCTCACATCCCACAGGCATCTGGGTCCAAGTGAATAGACAAGTGAAAAGATGAGGGGGAAGCTTCAGAGAAAAAACATCTCATCATAACAGGAGAAGAGAAGAAGCCAAGCTAGAATCAGAAGGAAGGAGTCATCAGTACAGGAAAGACATGGACCTGTTGGAGCAGGTCGAGAGGAGGGCCACGAAGATGATCAGAGGGCTGGAGCACCTCTCCCATGAAAACAGCCTGAGAGAGCTGCAGTTGTTCAGCCTGGAGAAGAGAAGGCTCCAGGGAGATCTTACAGCAGCCTCACAGTACCTAAAGGGGGCCTACAGGAAAGCTGGAGAAGGACTTTTTACAAGGGCATGTAGTGATAGGACAAGGGGTAATGGCTTTAAACTGAAAGAAGGCAGATTCAGCCTAGATATAAGGAAGAAATGTGTTATGACAAGGGTGGTGAAACACTGGCACAGGTTGCCCAGAGACGTGGTCGATGCCCCATCCCTGGAAACATTCAAGGTCAGGTTGGATGAGGCTCTGAACAACTTGATCTAGTTGAAGATGTCCCTGCTCATTGCGGGGAGGGCTGGACTAGATGCCCTTTTAAGGTCCCTTCCAACCCAAATCATTCTGTGATTCTATGAAAATACTCCTCACAGCGTTCCAGACATGCATCCCCTTGGGCATGTCGCCGCACCCACCCTTCCCCCAGGGGAAATCATGGCTACCCTCAACTCCCCTCTAAGGCAGATGGGAGCCACCTAATTCTTAACCCCATTGACCTCTCAAGGTGCATCTGGAGGAATCACCCCTCTGGGGGGTTTGGGGCCACCCTGTGGTCCCTCTCACCCTGGGCTGATCAGTCATTCTGCAGGGGACTGACCGTCCCCAAAGATGGATCAGGGCTAACACGCTTTCTTGGAAGTGAATGAGGACTTCTCCCATGGGGGTCTGGGCATCCCAATAGGATTACCTCATCCCCAGCAACTGGGAATCCTCTCGGTCCTACCAATCCACCCCCAAAGGGACTGTGGTCCATACAAAAGGGAGCAGGGATCCCCAAAGGAGAATAAGGGCCCTCTCCAATGCTCCCCTAAAAAAGAGTTGGCTCCCAGCACGTGAGGCCAGGATGCTCCCTAGAAGCATCGCACCCCACCGATGGGATCAGAGACCCCACAAGGAGACCGGGGACACTTACAAGAGGAATCTGAGCGAGCCCTTTACCCCCCACAAGGGAGCTGGGGAACCCTACAAGGTTATAAAGCCACATATCCCCTAAGGCGATCGCAGCCCTCCCCCCGGAGGATTGGGGACCCCAACAAGGGCGATCGGAGCCCCTCCGTGTCGCCCTCAGTGGCCCTAGAGACGCTTACAAAGGAGATGGGAGCCCTCACAGGAGGGCTGAGGGCCCCAACCCAGGGGATGTGACCTTCCCCCCGCGTGTATCTCCCGCAGATCCAACCCCCTCAAGGAGACTGGGGTTCCCTACAGAAGGGTCGGAGTCCCCCGTGCCCCCTCATGGAGGATCGTCAGCCCCCCCCCCCGCCAAGGGAGTGGGACCGGCCGCGCTCCCCCCGCCACAGGCCCAGCCACCACCGGGGCGGTCTTACCTCATCGCGGCACTGCTTCTGGCACATCTGACAGTACCAGCGCAACTTCTGCAGCCCCTTAGACTTGATGCGGTTGGCGATAGCCTTGGGGCTGAGGAAATCCGACTTCCCCATGGCGGCGACCCTCACCCTCCGACAGCCCGCTCCCTCACACCCCTCCGCCGGAAGTGACCGCCCGCCTCCCCCCGGAAGCACTTCCCGCCGGGCCGGGCTCCGCGCATGCGCGCTGCGGGCGCGCTGACCTTCAGCCGGGCTGTGGTGGAGGCGCCGCCATGTTCGCCCGAGGGGCCGTCGTCGCGCTTTACCAGCCGCAATGGTAACGGGGAGGGAGCGCCGGCCGGGGAAGGGTCCTGTGGGGATGTGTCGCGGTGGTGGGGGCGAGCGGCGGGGCTGGGGTCGGCCCCGGGGCGGGGAGATGGGAGCTGGTCGGGAAAGGGTGCTCAGCCCTGGGGGGGGTGAATGGGTGAGGCAAGAGGAGTAAAAAGGACAGCTTCGGAGGTGACAGGCGGTGCAAGGAGAGTCTGCTCTTGTCAGGAAGTGGCGTGGCCTCCTCTGCTTCGTTTTAAGCGTTTTTTAAACAACACTTACGTTTTTGGAAGGTCGGACCCTTCTGATGCCAGGCTGTCTGGCTTTCGCTTACGTTGCACCGTTGTCTAAGGCAGCGGATAATATGTTCAATGATACATGGTGTCATAGGAGATAAGGAGAAGGGAGGAAGGTCTGGATACAGGGCATGGTTTAGAGCGGCTTGTCCCTACTACAGATGTTTTTCAAGAAACAGCAGTTCTTACCTTGTCATCCCTCTGAAAGGGACCTGCCCTTGACAGATGTTGGTTTGCTGGAGAACTAGTGAACTATCCTAATTTCTCCTGCGTTCATTTTTAGGGGCCAAGTCAGGAATATGGCAACTCTAAAGGACAGTAAGTACTGCTTTTGTTTGCTTTTGAGAGAGGGAGGGTGTTGCAGGAAAACCGTAGGTTAAAATATAATTTTGGTTAGCCTCTGTTGGATGAACTGATTGCGATACACCATAACATTGATACGTGAGCCTCCAGCACTTCTTAGATTAAACAAGTGTCCCTCAGAAAAAGCATTGCTTAAAATGGTTTTAGCGCTAATTTAGATGTAATTTCAGCAAACCAATATAGTTTTACTCAAATGTACTTTAAAAATAACTTTATTGTATGTGCTGAACCAGATTTTTGCTCACCTTTAAGAATTAATTTATTTTCTGTTATGTTTATTTCCCTGTGTGTTTCTCCAGCATTGGGGGAAAAAAGGTTGACTGTGTGGTTTCAGTTTGATAAGCTGTTAAGCCATTCCTCATAGGTTTTTATACAGGGATATTATCTTGGAATTGTGCTTGTCTGTAGGACACCTATTTTGTTTTCTTTTTGCATCAGTATTTTTATGAATCTCATTTTGCCACAATCTAAACAGAAGAGGAAGTTTATTCTGTCTCCTTATAGTACGGGGTCTTTCTCTTTTTTTCCTCCCCTTGTCATCTAGGAAAAGATGATAATATATCTCAAATGATATATCTGTGAAACGTGTACAAATGGAAAGAAAGAGAACAGTAACTAGATCTTATGTTGGGCTAAATATTAAATAAGTGTTATATTGGGGGGGGGGGAACATACCTGTTGTAAAGGTACATTTGGGTTAGCCAGATTACTACTCTTACTGCTTTCTTACTGTAAATACTAAGGGTATGTCTTTTATGAGGTTTATTTGTGCATTGTTTGTTTGGTTTTGGGGGTTCTTTTTTTGAGGAACTTGGCAAGATATTTTTGGATGGCAGTTGCTAGCATTTTATTGCTTGTTTTTGATGTCATTATGCCCAGTACAGCCTATGACCTTCAACTATTAACCTTGTAGTTACCAGGCGCTTGAAGTCCATCAAGAACATTCAGAAAATTACAAAGTCCATGAAGATGGTTTCTGCAGCAAAATATGCAAGAGCTGAGAGGGAGCTGAAGCCTGCTAGAGTCTATGGAACAGGAGCACTCGGTGAGAGAAGACTCTTGCACTGTGTGATGTGGGAACAGAAGAGGAAGGCTTTCATGGTGGTGATAAAATGCCTAGACTTTTTTAATCTTTTGGTGGCTTTTTCCAAAAGAATTTGTATCTCTAGGCCAATGTCACCTTGAGTATTCCTTATAAGTCATTTATGGAAAGTGATTTTTAAGAGTTCTAATGTGAAATTTGTTATGATTTCCGAGTACTTTTTTAACTTTGTGTGGTTGTTTTTGTTAGTCATAAAGACACCACAGCTCAGAATTTCTGGCCTGTCTTTATCCGTTAATGGAATTGTGTCCTATCTCTGTAGCATCTCCAGCTACTGTCAGACCTTCTTGCAAACTCTTGGGCTGCGTGTGCTCCCGAGGCAGTGGACTTGCACGGTGAACTTAACTAACTAATGATACTGATTGTGTGATACCTGCTGCAGAGATGTGTCTGGCTTTGAACTGTTTCTTTGTCGCCTCTGGTCAGATCACATGCAAACTTGAATGATTGTGTGGGAGATAAAATTCATCTGGCTGTGATTTGGAAATCCTCTAGAAATTGTTTTAGTCAGAATAATTCAAAGATATTTTGATATGACCTATTTGCTCCCTGGCACCCTTGAATAACTTATCCATTTTTTTTTAGCTCTCTATGAGAAAGCAGAAATAAAGGCACCTGAGGACAAGAAGAAGCACCTCCTTATTGGTGTGTCCTCTGATCGAGGTCTGTGTGGTGCTATCCATACATCTATTGCTAAAACCTTGAAGAACGAGATTACCAACCTCTCAAATGCAGGGAAAGAAGTTATGGTGGTTGGAGTAGGTGACAAGATCAGAGGCCTACTTCAGAGGTAAAAAGGAGAAAGAAGTGTTTGGTTTGGTGGTTTTGGTTGTTTTCTGTGAAAGAAATTTCAAGAGTGCTTGCAAAGCTGTGTGGCGTTCACAGGCAATTGCATTTAATGAAACTGCTAAATTGAAGTTCCTTTTGAAAAAAAAACCACAAAAACACCCAAACCTGCAAATGTGCTAAGATTGCTTTTGATTATCTGGACATTTATGAAAGTGTTGCACAGTATTACTATATTTTTGGAATAAAAGTTTGAAAGCTAGCAACACTAACACTGCTACAAGTGTGTGTTTATCATGAAGCTATCACAATTTAACTAAAAAAAAGCAAAATTTATCTCAGACCCTAATTCAATAAAATGCTTAGTTCTGAACACTGTTAAGTTACTGGACTCGTTGCCTGTTGGTGCCACATAGTTGTATATTAGAGCATCCACTTGGTTCTAACACAGATTTGACGTTACTGCAGGACACATGGCAATTACTTGCTGCTGACATTCAAAGAAGTGGGACGGAGACCTCCTAGCTTTGGAGACGCTTCAGTCATTGCTTCAGAGTTGTTAAACTCTGGGTATGAATTTGATGAAGGCTCTGTCATCTACAATCGGTTCAGGTAAGACTAAACTGAAACTGCGCTGGAAAAATATTGGGTAGAAGGCTTCAAACAGCATGTTGCCTGATCAAGTAATATGAAAACTGACTGTGACTTGTCATGTTTACTTTATTTCTTGAGGAGCGAGTGCATTTTGTTATGTGTGAAGAGCTGTTGTTTTTCTGGGTTTTTTTTAATAGTTGTGGTTGGAATTCTCTTTCTACTTGTGTAGCGGGTGCTGTTATATTTACAGTCAGCACGTCATTATATCCACATGGTATCTGAGATCTCTTCATCAGGATTATTGCAGAACTTTGTGGAGTTTGAAGGCCAGAAGTTGTCTATTCTAATATGATTTTAAGCGTTCCGTTTAGGGTTAGTTGAATTGAAGAGCCTATTACACTGTTTTTATACAGGTCTGTCATCTCCTACAAGACCGATGAAAAACCAATCTTCTCCCTTGAAACAGTTGCTGGTTCTGGTAAGTGGTGAACTAGAAACCACCAGTTACGTGAAGTGATAAATCACAGAAGTACCCTGAACATGGGAATGTGGTATTAAAACATCTTAGTATGGTGCATGTATCATAAGTTCAACAGCTTGTTTTTTCTTGGCAGTCTCAGGCTGACCTATCAAGGTGCTGTGGAGCAAGGAGGTTAAAAAGAACAGTTATACTAATTTTGATTTGAGATTCTCTCAAGCAAGAACTAAGTATATGCAGAACTCTGTCAGTTCCAGTGTTTTCAGCACTGAAGAGCATGGATATTGAGTGACTTTGCACTATTCAGTAAAAATACCCCAGTATGTTTCTGTAGCATTGTATGGGAAGATTAAACATAATACACCAGTAATATATTTGGCCTTAATCAGAATCTGACTTTCCTAGTGTTAAATTGAATGAAAAGATGTAAAATACTTAATCTGTCTGCTCCTTAAAATTTTCTTATGAAAGTACACATGGTACATAGAGAAAATCCCTTTGCACTGCCTTAAGCAGAGAAACAGGCTAGCCTAGTAGTCTTTCACGTGACATTATACTGTTTTGCTAGAAGTAGTATGTCTTGGATTTCTCATAAGTCTGCTCTTTCATATTTTACAGAAAGCCTAAGTATCTATGATGATATTGATGCTGATGTGCTGAGAAACTACCAGGAATTTACACTAGCAAATATTCTTTACTACTCCCTGAAAGAATCCACCACCAGCGAGCAGAGTGCTAGGATGACTGCTATGGACAATGCTAGCAAAAATGCTTGTAAGTCTACACTGTGGGCTTCCCAGAACTTCGGTAGTTTAGCATGAAAGTGCTGACCTCCCTTTGTGTAATTCTTAGCTTCCAAAATGATAAGAAATGAGCTGGTTTCTCTATTAATTCCATTTTGATTCTGTTTTTTTTTGAGCTAGTGCAATCAGGATTCTTTTCTGAATATGTGAACCTTATTTAGTCCCTGGAAGAGGAATTTGCTGTCAAGTATATGAGAAACAAGACTAGGTAACTGGAAGTGAAATAACAGATTCTTTGATAAGAACATGAAATACTAAACTAACCTTGTAATGGCCAAATACTCTGTACGCTCTTCTCCTGTGGCTGGTCTGAGGATTTTCAAAATTTTTATAAACTTGTACCTACTTGTGAGCCAAATGTAATTAGTACTGCACCAATTTAAAGGTGAGGAAACTGAAACAGTGGTTAAATACTTTACCACCTGTCATGCAGCAAGTTGAGAATATACAAGTATTCCTTGGAAGGTGTCCAAACTGAGTGCAGTGCAGAGAGTATGCAGTTGGTATTAGTGGGAGACAGCTAATAGCTTTTAAAGTGGCATGGCGATAAGACTGCAGCCCTTAAAAGGTAGTGTTGCATGAAGGATACTGTTGACTGAGTGAAGCCGATGGGATGTGCAGTTGGGCTACCTGGAACTGCAGGCATGGCGCTCTGCTGACTGCCTTATCTTGAGAGAAAAAGGTGATACTTACTGCGTTTAAAAAAAAAAAACTTGAAGAAAAAAAAATTTCAAAAAAATCTGGCTCCCTTTGCCAGAACAACAGTAACTTGAAGGAAATACTAATGTAGTTAATTGACAGTGAAATCTAATTTAAAAGCAAATAATGTGTACTTGTGTGATGTTGAAATAAGCTATGTCGTACCATGGTATTTACTAGTCTGTCAGCTGTTCTTCAGATGTTTAACTCTGATGCCTCAAGGCAAATTATCAAGTTTCTAGATTGTCTACTAGTAGCGTTATCTGTAGGGGAAAAAAATGAAAAGTGCAGTAAGCCTCTTGATCGTTTGCATGGATTTACAAGACTATTTGATCTTCCGTTCACACAGCTTCTCTTTATCTGTATTTGAATACTTACTATATGTTTAAATTCCAACCTTAATTTTTTCTAGCCGAGATGATTGACAAATTGACCTTGACTTTCAACCGTACCCGTCAAGCTGTCATTACCAAGGAACTTATTGAGATCATCTCTGGTGCTGCTGCTCTGTGAGTACCTGTACAAACATGAAGTAGGAGTTGTTGCAAAGTCATGTAATGCTTGTACGTCCTGCTTCAGTCAGGTTAACAGGGAAGGTTAGGGCACGTAGGTCCTAAAACCAAAGGGAAGACAATCCATGGCATGACTCCCAAGATTTTCAGCTTGTGCGGTTCTACTAACAAGTGTGAAGTTTGGCAGTCTTTTTTGGCCAGATAAAGTTAAAAAGCTGGTAAAATAGATCTTTAGCCTCAACACATATCCTTGCCTGAACAGGCAGTGGTTTTCCTCTGATTTGGCTTTCAGTGGATTTCCCCCTCCTTCCTTCTGCCTGGGCTTCTCCTACTCTGTCTGCTCAAAGAGCCCAGTAGTGTTGGGTGGGGGAGAGCAACTAAGATATGCTTTTTGGATAAATCAGCCTTTGGTGGTCTTCAGAAGCTGAGAGTTTGGAGGTGGGGTTGGAAGGAGGAGAGAGTTTACAGATTCTGTTGATACTGAATGTGTATTTTACTTTAAGTAAGTTCAGTATTTTGCTTATTTCCTTGAGAAAGAAGTTTTGTGAAGGTGCATATGGCAGGTTACAAACGTGTGGGCTTAGACCACCATTTGTAACTGTGTGTAGCTAATATGTATTACAGCTAACTGTTAAAAATCTGTGCTATACTTGGATGCAAATACATGTGTTAATATCCTGTGTGTTTACAAAATGCCTGAAATACATGCCATAAAGCAGTTATGTGCTGTATTGTGCTCCTCACAATACATTTGCGGTTATAAATACATGCATAGTTTTGCCTGAATTTGCATGAGTTGCTTCCTAACCTGCTTGTTCTGTTTTTTCTTGTAATACCATAACCAGGGATTAATCGGAAAAAGCGGTTCAGCCAAATCCAAGAGGTAAAGTTATGACATAGAAACCAGATTGTTTTTTAAAATGAATTAACACGGATGATCTTGAAGTCAAATGAGGAAGTCAGAATTCAGTGTTGGTCAGACAAACTGCTCTTCCCAAAACACTGGGACAACTGTCTATTGCTAGTTTGAATCTGTCTGAACAAGTTCTTAAGTGTCAATAATTTTATGCAAAATAACGCCCATGGTAGCGTACATCCACATTTGACATAACTTTCTGTGGTATTTTCCGGGTTATTGGATTAATTTGCAATTAGTGTTTTAATTTTTTCATAGTGCCCTGACCTTATGCAATGACTTTAAAATGTCTGTGTGTAAGATGTTGTTCCTAAAGAGGTTTCTCTTGCAAAATAAGCATATTCAAAATTTAAAACTTCAAGGAGAAATATACTTGATGAAGAGTTTGAGGAGGGGGAGAGGGCTAAGGAATATTAGTGAGTTGAAGGATTCAAATTGGAGTAGACAAAAGTTTTTAAAAAACCCAAATAATTGAAAGGGATTTAATTTGCTTCAATTTTTCTTACAGGTGAAGAAGAGCTCTTCTGAGCACATGGCTTAACCTGCCTGTGTCTATGTTAACAGGACTGCTCTGTTATTTTGTGAAGACGTGATAAAGCCCGAGAAATCTGTAAATTCTTAAAATAAACCACCTACATGAAAAAAGTGTTCTTGGTTGTCCATGGAGCAAATGCACTTGGTGTCTAAATATCTGGATTTGACTTGGTTTCTCTCTGAAACAATTTTTAAAAGCTGTGCTTTACATTTTGTAATGTATCTGGCATGCAAAAACATGTAAGCGGGTGTTTTCTTCGTTTGAAGAGTGCAAGAGATTGCCTGTCTTCACCTTGTGTTTAAATGTGTTGGTCTGTTATGCACGTTGTATGGTGTGCTGAAGGAGGAGACTGTGGAATAACCTCTCTGCGTTGTGCAGTTGGAACACTGATCTCCTTTGAATACCATATTATTACTATTTCTAGATGTTCATATTCTAAAATGAACTGATCTGATTACATGAGTCATTTTAGCATTTATTTAGAATGCTTGCTGTTTATATCATGGTCAGTGTGTGTGTGTATATATTCTATTTGCATGCTATAAAGTACAGTAACGTCACAGTTCTAAGCCCTCACTGGGCATGACAGGAATGTGAGAAGGCATAAAATGTGAAAAGTAAGAGTCTAGCAGAAGTGTAAGAAACAAATGGTAGTGGTGCAGTGCAGCCACAGAAGTAGAAAGCTGCCCCTCCCGTGTGTGTACATCGAGAGGTACGTGTGCGTAAGGGAAGCACTATCACCCCTGAGGTGGGATTCAGGGAAAAGGAGAGAGAGTCTCTTGGAGCAGATTTGTTACATACTTAGAAAATGCTTCCAATGACTTCTTTTAAGGAGCTATGGTTCTAATGCTGCTGTTATGCACACAACTGGAGTGGCAGACTGGTTAGAATGGGTGAATTCAGGGAGTACTAAAACATGGGAAGACACACAAGCCACTGGATGTTGTGATAGTGATCTATGCAATTGCCAGTTGTCATAATCTGGAGCCTGTAGTTCTTCAAGCATAATTTTTACTTAGAACCCCTTTTAAGTCCTGGTTTGTCTTGTTTCCTTTTCTACCAAAGTGTGGGAAACACTGCTTTGAAAGCACAAGCCTAAAAAGACAGTACATTGTAATTTACTCTGTTGAAGTTGAGAGCTAGCCCCATTGTTTAAACAGCTTCCTTTTTTTTTTTTTGAGGTAATCCTGACGATTTATGTTGCCCTTTCCTCTTAATTTATCCACTCTCTCTGTTCTCTTCCATGTGAAATTACATTCCCGCTAAGGAATAATTTAAGGCTACTGCTGGCTTTCTAATGCAGTTCCCACCACGTTCCTGACCTGATCGCATGTGAACCAAGGGCCGTACCCCTAGGGCCAAAGCTTTCCCACAGCATCTTGAGGTTTTTGTGGCTGCCTGGCCTGCTGCCACCACCTTGCAATGCAGAGTGTGCAGCTGATGGGCTCAGCGGGACTGGCAGCTGTCTGTTGCTGTCGTCCCAGATGAGAGGGATGACACATGTAACACTGAGCATAGAAACGCTGCTCTGTGTACTGCCTGGTCTATCGGGGACCCTCCTGCTGTCCCCAACCCATCTGACTGTTCCCTTCCTTACCCCCCACACAACATCTCCTTTAATTCCTCTCAGGTAGGCAAGAAAATCCTTTCTGCAATGTCCAGCATTCTCTTCTTCCCCTTTTCAAGACACAAAGGAGTACCTCACGTGCAGCCTGGGCCAGGTCGATGTACCTAAGGAGTCACATGTCCACACAGGGAAGTTCTTTCCAAGTCCTTGAATCCTATGTTCATAGAATCATAGAACAGTTGGGGGTGGAAAGAACCTTTAAGGGTCATCTAGTCCAACTGCCCTGCAACTAGCAGGGACATCTTCAACTCGATCAGGTTGCTCAGAGCCCCATCCAACCTGACCTTGAATGTTTCCAGAGATGGGCCATCGACCACCTCTTTGGGCAACCTGTGCCAGTGTTTCACCACCCTCACCATAAAAAGTTTCTTCCTTCTATCTAGTCTAAATCTACCCTCTTTCAGTTTAAAACTATTACCCCTTGTCCTATCACAACAGCCCCTACTAAGAAGTCTGTCCCCATCTTTCTTCTAAGTCCCCTTTAGGTGCTGGAAGGCTGCTATAAGGTTTCCCTGGAGCCTTCTCTTCTCCAGGCTGAACAACCCCAGCTCTCTCAGCCTGTCTTCACAGGAGAAGTGCTCCAGCCCTCTGATGATCTTCGTGGTCCTCCTCTGGGCTCGCTCCAACAGGTCCGTGTCTTTCCTGTGCTGAGGACCCCAGAGCTGAACGCAATACTGCAGGTGAGGTCTCACCAGAGTGGAGCAGAGGGGCAGAATCACCTCCCTCAACCTGCTGGTCACGCTGCTTTTGATGCAGCCCAGGACATGGCTGGCTTTCTGGGCTGCGAGCGCACATTGCTGGCTCGTTGTCCAGCTTTCCATCCACCAGTACCCCCAAGTCCTTCTCCGCAGGGCTGCTCTCAATCCCTTCATTCCCCAGCCTGTATGGATACCGGGGGTTGCCCCAACCCATGTGCAGGACCTTGCACTTGGCCTTGTTGAACTTCATGAGGTTCGCACAGTCCTACCTCTCAAGCCTGTCAAGGTCCCTCTGAATGGCATCCTGTCCTTCCAGCATGTCAACCGCACCACACAGCTTCGTGTCACCTGCAAACTTGCGGAAGGTGGACTTGATCCCACTGTCTGTGTCACTGATGAAGATATTAGAATAGTACTGGTCCCAGTACAGACCCCTGAGGGACACCACTCATCACTGATCTCCATCTGGACATTGAGCCATTGACCACTACCCTCTGGAAGCAACCATCCTACCAATTCCTCATCCACTGAACAGTCCACCCATCAAATCTGTACCTCTCCAATTTAGAGTGAAGGATGTTGTGGGGGACTGTGTCAAAACTTCACGTTAATTCCCTTAAGAATACTTGTGAAGTTTCAAAAAGGGGGCTTGTGCATTTACAGCTTTCCAGAGCACTCAAAAAAATACGTTTCTAAGATGGGAACTGTAATGACAGTTCAAAACTGCCCAAAGCTTCTCAGCGGGCTGAAAGGAGTGAGCAAAGACCATCCGCCTGTCCTGAAAAACAATGAGCTGCAGGGTTTTGTCATGGGTCCAGCTCCCCTCTCTGCAGACTTGAGATGTGACTGATAGAAGAGACCAGGCTGTTTATTGACTAATCAACACACTACTAATGGTCTAATAAATCAAAGAGCTAATTTGTGAACTAATTAACTTCTAATAATAGACCGCTATTATTTACAATTCTGTCCTTCACGCTCTGATTAGTTACACACAATTACAGAGTTACAGTTTAGCACTTGTGTTATTAGTGTATACACAGGCACAATTAAGTAACAGCTCTCTTGCTCTTCATTCTATTTCCCACACCACTCAGTGACTGTTATTTTTGTTTCTGGATCCTCCTTTTTGCCACCATAGTTTCCCCCTTTCCCTGCTTGTTTTTTTCCCAAATAAACAACTCGCCCATAAACACTTTCTCCTCTTTGTTGCCAATTTTGCTACACCTGCTCCCAAAGCTGATGTTTCTACTATCTAGGCAATCTTGGCCTTATATGTAATTATTTATATACCTGCCTACATACAGGTGACCTTGCAAGGTTCTGCTTCCCCTAAAGATCCCCAAACTTCCCTTCAATTTGGCTCATACTGGCTCTCAAAAATTATTTTTTTGTGTGTGGTTCCACCACGTGCAAAAAACTGCAGCTGCGAAAGAGATTCACAAAAATCGTCTTTTCCTTAGCTCTGGAGGAATTACTGAAATTAGGAGAGAAATGTAACAAATCAGCCTTTTTTTTGCTGCAAAGGAGAAATATCCCCTACAAGTCTTCTGGCATTAAAGTCAATATTGTTTTAAAGTGTCTTAAATCAGGGCCTTCCCGTGTCCTTGAGAAGCCTCTCCACTGTCAAAGGCATCTCTCTGTTACACCAAAAGGTCCTCTGCCATTTCTTAGATTCCTGTTCCTCACAGCACCGGCCTAATCCTGCAACTTCCACGTGAAGACAGGAGGTTGCTCCAAAACCAACCTGATGCGGTGTTGGCCATATGTGTGACGCATATGTGACGCGTGGCAAGGCCGTACAGCTGCAGAGTGACGCAGTGCAACCTGACAGCCCGAAACCGCGATCTCCAAAAGTGACCGAGATGATTAGTGTGAAGAGTAATTAAAGGGCTTCACCCAAAAGTAAAGATTTAATGGCAAGGTCTTGACAGCAAACATTTGATGTCTGTGGGTATGAGCCACCTGAGGATGCGCTGGGTCCCACAGCGGAAGGGAAACCCACTGACAGCGATGGCTCCAGACATCCCACTTCTCTGCCCAGCTGGGAAGAATAAAAAAAAAAAGAATAGTTTAAAAATAATCGAACAGGGCTTCGGATAAACCGTTTCGGCGAAGAATTTTCAGCTTTCTGGTAACACGTGGCACTGCTGCTTGTTTAAACGATGCGCCCGGGTTCTGCTCGCCGCTCGGCCGCTTTGGGCCTGCGGAGGTGAGGGGGCGGCGGTGGTCCCTCGCTCCTGGGGAAGCCCAGCCCAGGGGGTTCCCGGAGCCCCCCGACACCAGCTTTTCCTCACACCGCTGTAAGAAACCCCCATTTTGGCGTGTTTTTTTGGCGGGGGGAGAGCTCGACCCGCTCCGCTCCGCGCCCGCCCGCCGCCGCCACAACAACCCCTTCGCCCCGCCCGCCGCCTCCGCC
>NW_010973187.1:15813410-15952483 GCF_000737465.1 Haliaeetus leucocephalus | reverse complement strand
CAAGATGGCGGCGGCGGCGGGCTGTGTGTGAACATCCCTCGGCCCTCCCGGCCCTGGGCGGGCGGCGGGCCCGGGCGGCACCGCGCCGAGCCGAGCCGGCATGTGCGAAACCTACTCGCGGTGGCTGCTGCGGGTGTCGGTGGCGCAGATTTGCCAGGCGCTGGGTTGGGACTCGGTGCAGGTTTCGGCCTGCGACCTCCTCACCGACGTGCTGCAGCGGTACCTGCAGGGGCTGGGCCGGGGCTGCCACCGCTACTGCGAGCTCTGTGAGTGCCGGGCCGGGCCGGGGGCTGGCGGGCAGTGCTGTGGGGAGAGGGGCTGCGGCGAAGGAGCGTAAGGGGTTTGCCGCCTGGAGGCTGTGCTGGGAAGCCGGCTGCGGGTGGCCCTGCTTGCTTGAGCAGGGGGTCTGGACCGAGCGACCTCCGTAAGTCGCTGCCGGCCTCGGCCGTTCTGTGGAGGGCGGCTGCGGAGCGGTGCTGTAGGCCGTGGGGAAGGGGAGTCGGTCTGTGGGGTAGCGCCGTGGAGGCGTGAGGAGGGCAGCTGTGGTTGTGGGAGGCTGCAGGGCGGTGCTGGGGGCTGCGGGGTGCTTTGCAGGGGAGATGCGGGCTGTGGGGCAGTGCAGGAGGGGACGGGGAGGTGAGCTTTGGGCAGCGCTGGGGTCTGTGGGGTGGTGGGTGCGAGGTGTTTGTGGGGGGGAGACCCGGCTGTGGGGCAGTGTCGTGGTGGTGTGGGGAGGTGGCCTGTGGGGCAGCTCTGTAGGGAAAGAGCGTGGGGAAGTGGGCTGTGGCAGGGAGGTGAGGGCATGGGGGAGATCAGGCTGTGGGGAGGTGGGCTGTGGGGTACTCTGGGTGGGGGAAGATCAAGGGGAGCTGGGCTGTGGGGCAGTGCAGGGGGCCGAGAGGATGAGGAGGTGTCGTGGTTTAACCTCAGCCAGCAACTAAGCACCACGCAGCTGCTCACTCCCTCCCCCACCACCCAGTGGGATGGGGGAGAGAACTGGGGAAAAAAAAAAAGTAAAACTCGTGGGTTGAGATAAAAACAATTTAATAGAACAGAAAAGAAGAAACTAATAATGATAATAATAACAATAATAAAAGGATTGGAATATAAAAGTGATGCACAGTGCAATTGCTCACCACTTGCTGACCAATGCCCAGTTAGTCCCTGAGTGGCGATTCCCCCCAGCCCCACTCCCCCCAGTTTATATACTAGACATGATGTTACATAGTATGGAATACCCTTTTGGCCGGTTTGGGTCAGCTGCCCTGACTGTGCCCCCTCCCAACTCCTTGTGCCCCTCCAGCCTTCTTGCTGGCTGGGTAGGAGAAGCTGAAAAATCCTTGACTTTAGACTAAACATTACTTAGCAACAACTGAAAACATCAGTATGTTATCAACATTCTTCTCATACTGAACTCAAAACATAGCACCATACCAGCTACTAGGAAGACAACTTTATCTCAGCTGAAACCAGGACAGGAGGGAAGCCATGGGGCAGTGCTGGCGCACAGGGGCCCTAGTGCGGGGAAGAGGTGGGCTGTGGGGCAGTGGGCCTGGGGTGTGGGGAGATGGGGCTGCTGCCCTCCTTTTTCTGGCTAGAGCGTGCAGGGTAGTAGGTGCATGTGTACAAGAGGGGGAGATGGGACTGTTGGCCCTGCTGCTGGGGCTGTAGTGTTCTGAATCTGGGAGGGGGCTGTACTGGGAGGGGAGAAAGGGCAGCCAACCCTCTTGCTGGGTGGGATGTGTACATGAGAGGATGTGATGCTGCTGCTGTGTTGTCCTGGCTTATCTCTGGGTCAGGGTCTGTGCCCTGGTGGGAATGCTGAGGAGGCTGTGGGGGTCCACTGTAGGTGGGGATGTGTGTGTAGCGTCCAGGATGTGGGCACAAGGGGAAGTGCTGAAGCTGTAGGGCACAAGATTTGGGCTGGGTGTACGGGACAGGGAGGCGGGAGGTGTTAACCCCTGCCATGGGAGGTGTATAAGGAGTAAAGAGAAGGAGCTGCAGTGCGTGGGGTCTGAGAGGTGTGCCTGGGCGGAGTGGAGTCACCTGCATGGGGAGAAAGAGATGTGGCTGGAAACGCTATTGCTGGAATGCTCTGGGTTGGTAACATATGTGTAAGGGGGCAGTAGTTTGTGGGGCTGGAGGTACATATGTGCAAGGGGAGGTGTGGGGCTTTAGTGCTGGCAGGGAGTGCGTATGTGCTATGCTGTGTGGGGTCAGGGATGTATGTGTATAGGGATGACGTGGGGCTGCGGTGCCTGGTATCAGGGATGCACATGTATGGGAGTGGCCAGGGGGCTGTGGCAGGGATTAACACATACCAGGGCAGCATGGGGCCATATATGTGAGGCTGGGGATGTGTGCGTACAGGGGGATATGATGGTATTGTGGGGCTGGGAATGCGTGTATGGGGGATGTGGGGCTGCAGTGTGTGAAGGCAGGGATGCATTAGAGTGGGTTTTGGGGGAGACAGAGCTGTAGTATGCAGGATGTGGGAAGGTGACGGGGCTGCACGTGGGAAGTGTGGAGTATGTGTATGCAGAACAGGAGGGGTGGGGCTGGGGATAATTTTAGTGCATGTGGCATGAGGCGTGAGTGTCCTCACGTGGATGCAGTGGAAGAGGTTTGGCTGGGTATGTGGGGGACTGGAGTTAGCCAACACTGCCCTTGAGGGGACATGTGCAGAAGGAGCTGGGAGTGATGGTAGGGGACAGGATGCCCAGGGCCTCGCTGGATTTGGGGAGGGAGCATGGAAGGGGTGGGAGCGTGGAATGGGTGAGTTTACACCAACTGGAAGAAGAGAAAGAAAAGAGGTCTGGGACTGGGAGGACTGCTGGCTGGGTCACATAGGAGTATGGAGTGTGCGTGGATGGGATGGGGAAGGGGCAACAAGTATCACTGCTGGGTCTGGGTGTGTGACAGGATGAAGTCATGTGTTCCTCGGGGTTGTCTGCATCCCTGCAGAGCCTGCAGTTGAGGTTCTGAGGGGGCTCATGACCTGCCGGTACCTGCAGAATATGGGGTGAGGGAGGATGGGATGTCCAGTTGCTTGCTGGGTCAGTAATGCTGACTGGGGACATGAGAGGGTGGTAGGGGTCTGCTGGGTGTGGGAATGTTAAGAAGGGGGTGCTGATGTCCTGTTGGGTCAGGGAGGGTGTGGGGACCTGGCAGTATGCGGGGAGAGGGAGGCTGTCAGAGTCACTGCTAGGTCTGAACACAGGGAGTGTCGCAGGGGATGTGGAGCAAGGCTCAGGCTGTCAGTGCGGTTAGAGGGTTGCGAGTCTGCGTGTGGAGGCCTTTGCTGCCCTAAGTGTGGGGCCAGGAGGGGAGGACAGCAGTGATGTGTGTGCAGAGATGGGGCTGCCAGTGCTGCTGCTGGATCTGTAAGTATTGGGGGGGGAGATGGAGGGGGCATGCACATAGTGGAGAGGCCGGGGGGGGCGAGGGTGCCCTGTAGGGGTGGGTGTAGACTGTGTGTGCATGGAGAAACAGGGCTGCTTTTGCCTCCTGTGCCAAGAGGGACATGTTCCCCCTTCCTCTGGCGTGCTGGGGAGCCGTGGGCTGCCACTGCTCCACTTGTCTGTGTGTACTTATGGAGGGGGAAGTCCTGCAGAGCCCCTGGGGCAGAGGTCAGAGCCGCTGCAGTTGGGTCTGGCAGTGGGGAAGTTGTTGAGGAGGAAACAGGGGTTGGAGTTGGGATGGATAACGTGATTGCTCGCCTGAAGTGCTGAGTGAGGAGAAGGTGACTCACTGATGGTGGATTTGGGGCTACTGTAGCCACCACCAGTTCAGAGAATGTGCTGGGGACTGCGGGAGGTTTGGGGAGAGGTAACAGGGATGGCAGCCCCGAAATGGAAAGGTTTGCCAGCACTTCTGTCCAAGTTGTGGGAGCTGTGCTAATGAGGGTGTCACAGCCATGGATGAGAGGAGTGTCAGAGGCATGTTGCTGTCAACTGGTGGTGGGTGCAGCCTCAAGATCGGAGGAACTGTGAAGACTGGAGGTGTCAGCTTCCCCTGCAAGAGTGAATCTGGAGAGTGTGTGGACCAACGACCCGTGAGCTGAGAAGCACAGCATGATCGGCTTGGTCGGGAGAGGAGCAGTCATGGCCTGAAGGTGCTGCTGCTTGTGGTCCTGTCCCTTCTCTGAAGCAGAAATTCTCACTGCTGCCCTGATAAAGCAAAGTGATGAGCTGAAGGTACCTGATACCTGGCCCTGCCTCTGCTTTATCATTTCAGGAATAACTGAGATCGAGTCTGGCACTGCCAGTGTAACTGAACTTAGGAGGAAGTTAGTGATATTGCTGCAAACTCTTTGGATTTCATTTCTAGGTTGAATAGGTTTCCTTGTACAAGTTTTTCCCAAATTAGAGAGCTAGTTAGATGTCAAGCTGTTTATAGTTAGTGTGGGATTGGGACTGTGCAATATTAACCTGTATCTCCCAGCAGCACAAGTGCAGCTGCTACACCTCTGAAGTCTGTATCTCAATCCAAACACAAACTATCTGTAAAGCAATTAAAGGGGACAACAGACAGAGTTTGGGATAATTGAGTTATGGGGTGAAAAAGGAGCTAACCTAGGCTTGGTCAGAGCCGTCCTTTCATATGGTTAGTACAAATACTAGGGAAGATGCTTTTGTAACTGGATCACTGCTTGTGCAAGAGATGAGTTGTTGAGCAGCATTGCCCCCCTAGCTCAGCTGCCTCTGCCACAGGTACTGCAATGTTTGTAGGACTTGGAGGAAAAGATGCAGGGGTGGTGAAAATACGCATTTTTCCTTTTGGTGCTTGAGGAATTGGAAATGCGTAGAACTAAGGTATCCCTCTCTTGCTTTGGGTGTGCTTACTGAAAGTGGGGAAAGCAATTTTTTCTTCCCCTCTATGAACGGAGAAGGAAGTATAACAGTCCTTCTTTTCTTTCTTCTGGGTTTTTTTTGGGGGGGGGAGAAGGGGAATATGCTGTTTTCGTGCCAGTGATACGGTATTTTTTGTATTACCTCTCTTAAAACGATTCCTGTATTTCTTTCTTTAAACGGTTTGTAAAAAGACATCTTAATGCAGAGCTGATGTCTCCCTGCTTTTTCAGAATTGTTTCCTTTTGCTCTTAAAATAAGTTACTGTACAGACCCAGCTCTGGATGAATGAGTTGAATTTTGCCATGGTTTTGCCTAAGTAGAATTAATTAAATTCCAATTGTAGCATCTTCATTGTCAGTGTGTTATCTCGGAGTCAAACCAGTGGGGTTTGAGTTAGCAGGGTTGTCAGCTGGAGGGACATAATCTTTGTATTCGAAACTGAATGGATTTACTCTGACGTAATTGAGACAGTGTGGTATTGCTCTGAAAAGCATGTCATTGCTGTTCACGTATTTTCTCAGTTGCAAAAGAATGGCTTTCCCAGCTGTGTTAGATCTTTGTTCCAGCTGTTACATCCCATTAGGAGAGCTACATTCAAAATTTTCTTTACTTTTCTGCTGTTGTTTCTTTGCATTTGCAGTAGCTGTAGTTGATGGGAGCTTCTGTGGCTGCAAAGAGAAGGCAAAAGGATTTGCAAAGCGGGCTTGAGATGTCTTTGATGCTGTGAAATGCTTCTGAATACTGTGTTGGGGGTGGAGGAGAGAGTGAATTTACAGGGGAGAAAATAAGGGTTTTCCTGTTAAAGTACACCACATTATGCTGTTCAGATTCATGGAAAGCTTGTAAGAGGAAGGCTATTCAATATGCTGCACGCTCCACGCATGTTTTTATCCTAAAATTTAAATAAAATATTTGAAAAACAGTGTTGGAGTTAATAATTAAGTTATTGAACTACAAAACAAACTGACGTCATGTGGTTTTCTGAGAGCAGAGTTCTACATTTTTGTTGTTGCTCTTTGTTTTAAGCAGAGGTGAAAAGGGAAAAGTTCTCTGTTATGTCCACTTCATTTTGCACTCACCTTTCATGTGGTTCGATAGAGCTGGTAGCACGGCTGGTGCTTTGAATTAACTGCTCTGGATTTTCTTGTGTATGTTGGGTTTTTTATATTGGGGAACTGTCCAGTGAAGACAGACTGGTATCTGCTTCATTTCCTATGAGTTTGGCTAATGCAGCTTGGCAGTGGGAGGGTTGGTTACAGACAGGCAGAATATGTCGCACTTCACCTCTTAACTTAGCACATCCAGTAAGAGAGTTTAGTTTCCAGGATATTTATGTGGATGGTGCAATTCATGGGAGGCCTGAGGAGGGGAGTCATGGTTTATGCCCCTGAAAGCCTCATCTTTCTGTTACATTGCTTTAAAAAACAATCAGGTAGAAGCTACTTAACTTTAATCAATGAGGGCACCTCGGCATATTTCAGCAGGACAAAATTAGATTATCTGCTGCTAAAACTGGAAGTGTAGTAAACTAGATAATTAACTTTGAGGTGTGTTGGCTCTAGAAGTGAGTTTTTTAGTACTCTTTCTGTGAATTTTCAGTGTTGAGCATATGCTTGGATATGTTGTGACTTTTTTATTTTTTCTGCTGAGATTTCCTACAGTGAGGGAATGAAATTTAAAAGTTGCTCTTTAGTTTCATATTGTGTGACTGCTTTTTTGAAGATTATTTTTATGTAACCGTAGAATCATAGACTATCTCAAGTTGGAAGGGACCTGTAAGGATCATCATGTCCAACTCCCTGCTTCTCGCAGGACTACCTAAAACAAATTATATATATATAAAAATATTAAATATAAATAATATTCTATATTAAAATTGATTTTAATAATGCAACTGTATTTATGTTAAAAAGGCATGTTCTGATCTGGTGAACACGGCATTGTAACTGGAAGCAAAATCTTGCAAAACTTTTTGTCAAGATAGAGCTGGCTTAAAACCTGCTCCAGTGTCACTGCACAATCTCCTGTAACAGAAAACTTAACTTCATTACAGCAAATCTTTTCTTTGGAGAATGCAAACAGCACACTAGTATTTTCATTGGGAATAACCACAGTGGAGAGAATTGACCTGGCATCAACCAAATTTTTATTTCTTTCCAATTAAATGTCAAATTTACCTCATACGTTTTTTCACTGATGTTCTTTTTTTTAGTTACTTCACTCTTATCGGTGTATAATAATAATCTCTGTCAAAGTGTTAGATTTTGATGATCAGTCTAAATGAGCTGATTCCCTATACTGATGCTGAATAACTGTTGTAACAAGTATCTATCCAGGGCCCATAACATTTGTTATAAGAAGTGTACCTCTTTATGTCCTGATGACCTTAAACATTGATGGTTTTTGAGCTAATTAACTTGTTACTGGCTACCCATAAACAAGGACAGCTTGGGTTTTTGCTTGACGTTTATGAGGTTACCAGGAAAAGGAGCAGACTTTGAGCAGCAATAGCAAGGAGGTGCTTTCGCCTGACTGGTGACTACATTAATAGGACCCTTTGTCCCCCACTTAAATGCACTCAAGTAAGGCATAAATACTTATTTAGTAATCTACTGTGTATGCTTCTGACTGTTCTTGTGGATGGAAGCAATGTGTTACCTGCTTGAAAGAGTTATCTTGGAGTAACTATTCAGTGTAGATGCACGGGTATTTAATGCGTGGCAGGGTTGTGTGATGCGCTGGAGCACAAGGAATCTGTCGTAGAGCCTGTTATAAAAATACTGAGGAGCTATACCTAATCATTTCCTGGTTAAAATAAAATGTAAAAAAATCTCTTTTAGAGCAGATATGAGGGTGAATGCTGAGCTATTTATAATAGAATGTACATGTTGCATGGGTAGTGACTCATTAATTTTTCTCAATGTATTTATTACAGAGCTGCAGTTGCTTCCTTTAGAAAACCTGGCATGAAACTAAAAGCTCCTCTGTTCTGTATTTACTCACTTGCTAAATTTTCACTGATTCATACGAAGTTTGGGCCAGGAAGGAGGAGGTGATGGGGGTGAGTTTGACAAAAGTAAATCAGCTATTCCTAAAACTGAATTTAAGGAAAGATAGTTTTTCCCTAACCCCTGCCCACCCCCTCGCAGTTTCTTTGGGTGACCTGAGCATTGGTTAGCTTGTTTGCTGGAGGGCTGGAGGAATTCTTGTGACTATTGCAAAAATAACTAGGCTTTAGTAGCTTCTAAAAATGCCTTTTCCCTGCAAACCAAAAGCAAGCTTTTATTGCTTGAAGGGGAGTTAGTGCAGTTATCTGCAGGTGACGCTGAGGTGCAGGTTTGGGGGCTGCATAACTTTCCACCCAAATACTTGGTTCTGCATGGATTCTGTTTGCCCATAGTTTCGGTGCTGTACTTTTTTTGGGATCCATTTCTGTGTGCAGATTCCTCCTCTTCTAGTGTTTGTTCTTATGCCTAGGGAAGCTGAGAGTATCGTAACTGCACGGCCATTCCCACAGGTTTCTGGTGAGCTGTTTTGAGACCGAATGGTCTTAATGTAGTTCTGCTGTTTGCCGCAGCTGTATCAGTTTCGGAGCACAGTTCCCATTCAGGGAGGCAGTACAACTTAAAAGCTCGTGAGAAAGATATTTTCTTAGTTCACTGTTTGCAGGGTAAGGAGGAGAGTTGTAACTTGCTGGATGAACTATTCCCGCCTCCTTCCATCTCTTCCCAGTCCTGGACAACAGATATTCTTTGAAGTGTCGTGGTACAGGGAACAGCAAGAGGCTGGACACCAGAAGTTCCAAAGCTGTTTGCGGTCTGGTGCTAACTTGCTGTGTGACATTGGATTAATTATTTCACTGGGAGGCTTCAGCATCTGAATTTTTAAACTGAGGATAGCACAAATATCTAAAGAATATTGAGACGTGTTCAGTATGCACAAATTTTTTTTTTTTTTTTTTCATCATTTACTTACAGAAAAAAAGCCTAAGACTAAATGAAAGACCAGGAGGGAGTGTTACATGTTTGTCAGCATTCTTTTTCATGTGTCTGGCTTCTGCCATTTTAGTGAATTTTTATTAAACCAGAAAGAGGAGAGGAATGCTAAACTGTTCAAATAAAAGTATAAAGCCTTGATTTGATGAATCACCTGAAGTTACATTTAATGCATCTTTGTGCTGTGTATATTTCCAACTGATAACTGTTTTGATTTAAATACAGACACGAATACAGACCTGAAACTTTTTTGTACACTTTTACCACTGAGGACACACTGTCTTAAAAAGAAGAGGTTAACTGATCGGTCCTTTCATCCCTCTGGCAGTTGCATGTTTAAAAATTTTTTTAGCTTTTAATCAATCTTATGACTTGGCATTGTCTCTTTGGAGGCAAATGTCAAAGATATGGGAAAATTGAATCTTCTTCAGGGTTTTTTTTGGTTACCTTTTGAACCTGCTTTCTAACACACACAATTGTTTTTTGATATGGTTCCTTAAATACTTCCATGCTTCCCTTATGCTTAGTAGTTGCTTCTCTGCCATGTGTTTGTAATAAGCACTTGTAAGAAGAAGTCCTTTTTAGTACTCACCACTTGCTAATCACATCTGTACACATTTTTGGAAGTTAAAGAGATCACGTGCAGATCTAGCAAAAGACCTTTTCCTATCGCAGTGATAAACTGGACTAAACTTTCGCCCTGAGTACGTGACAGTGCTGGTGTCAAGAGGTGCACCCTGAGCAAGGTACTCAAAACACCTCCACAGAGCGCCAGTAAAATGGGGTAGATGTTGTGGTGCATCTTGCAGTCCTGTGCCCCAGGTTGTCCATCTGGGAAACCTATTGCAGCGTTTTCCCTGCCTGTACACTTGGTTTTTCTTTCAAGGGAAACTGGACACAAGCACAGTGTGTGTCCGTGCCTGTCGGTATGCTTTCCAGGTCTAGGCAATGCACACCTGGGAATGAGTGCTTTGAGGCTCACCACGAATCCCCCTGTCCTGCAAACAGCACAGCCAGTGATTTCAGGAGTGCCTGGGGAATAAATATGCTGTACTTCTGGGCTTGTTGAAAAGTTTTCCCCAAGTTTTTCTTTTTAACTGGCTGTCTGACTTGTATCTGTTAAGTCTTGACACCTTAGAAAATGGTTCAGTAAGTTCAAAGGTATCTTTGTAGTCTGAAGAACAACTACGAGTGACAACACAAAATTTCTTAGCTGTGTCAATTATCTAAATTTAATTTTTTAAGGATAAAACACTCTTCCGCCTGCCTAATAACTATAGAGGTCTCATAACTACTCCAGGGTGGTGATATCCTACTTTAATTATGTTTTTGTAAGTCTCCACATTTCTCTGTCCCTAGAGTCTGCATGGGGAAACTAGTGTTGCATTTGTACTAGATATTATACAAACACAAAATCCGAGATGGTTCCTGTTGTACGGAGTTCACGTTCTAAATACAGACGGACAAAAGAGGCAATAACTTGGTCTGATCTCTCTTTTAGCTGTGGAGAGAATTAAAACACAAGCGACTTGCCCAGAGTCACACAAGAGGCCAGTGTTACGGAGCTGAGAATCAAAACCATAATCTGAGTATTACCCTTATCTTCACCACAAGACTAAGAAGAGAAATTCTAGAACAAAATTCTTATTTTCTAAATGTACCTGCAGGCGTAAGTTGGCTGGGGGTTTGAATTCATCCAGTGATGTGAGAACCAGCCTGCTCGACTGCTTCAGCTTCAAGATAAACCAAGAAGAGATTAGGTTAAAGGACAAACAAAAGAGCATCCCCCCCGTTCTCCAAAGCTGGGGCTTCACAATAGCGTTTGTGTTCCTTCAATAAGCACAGGCTGGTTTTCCATAATTACTTTTTAAAGTAAATCACAGCTTATCATCATGTAGGGATGTAATATCTTCATAAGCCAACTATACAGAACTTCAATAATTCAGTATAATTTTATTGAATTAAAAAAAAAAAAAAAAACAAAAAAACCCAAAAAAACCAAACAAACATGTTTGGGGTATAAGGCATTTTTTTTTTGTGTTATTGTTACACAAAAGGTTAGGATGAGACTCAAAGTGGTGCCTTGGCTACCAAAGCCAGGTGTCCAGTTCTCCCTCCAGAAGCCTTCAGAGGGATTTCCCTCTGTCAGGTCAGGGAAACTGAGGCACATGGAGGACTTCTGTGCTGTATAGTTTAAATCTTTGAGCCAAATTATATGTGTAGAACAAACTGCATCCTCACTTGGACTGTTTTCTTGGAGGTCATCTCAAATAAAGATCCTGACTGCTTGGCCAGTGGTGTTTCACTATACTTTTTGTAAGGAAAAGAAGATTTTTGCTGTAGAGTCAAGCTTAAATTGCACCCCAGGAAATCAGCCCCTGAAGTTTAGTATAACATATTCTCTTCTCATCAAACCACTACTTAGTATTCCTGTGTTTCATCCGGGAGATACATCTAACCAGTAGGTAAAGTGACTCATAGTTTATGAACCCTGTAGATTTCATCTGGTGGAAAGATATTATGTGAAGTATTTTTGTTATCAAGAGATACACGAGATACCTTCTCTTTTTGTTACCCATAAACTACAGTTGGTTCAACAAAATGAAGTTGTTCCTTTTCTGGGTTGAAAAAAAATGTTTGGTCTGTTACATGCTGGTAAAGGGGCACTTTCTGCATATTGAGGTCTTGTTTCATTCATTTGAATTTACATTATGAAATTGAAAACTATTTTAAGTGGTGTTGCATGATGTTAATTGACTGTTGCCAGGTAAAGCTGCCTGTTTCTGCTCCCTAGTTTTTGCTTGATTTGCTTCTTGAGGTGCAGTTCTTTAATGGTATGAATAGAAACAAAGTGATACGGGTTGAAACAAAATGCTTTTAAATGAGAGCATATTCTTAGCCTGAAATGTTGTGTAGCCCGATGAACAGTGAACCTGGTAGAACTATGGGGCAGTAATCTCCGTTACAGGTGGTGAGCTGTGGTAGATTGAAATCTCTAAGGGTAGATCTGCGGGTCGATTTTTTTTAAACTGGATTTTTGCAAAAACGTTGTTCTTTTGTTGTTTTTTTTGTTACAGATGGCCGCACAGATCCAATTTTGGATGATGTAGGTGATGCCTTCAAGCTTATGGGGGTTAACCTGCATGAGCTAGAAGATTATATACACAATATTGAACCTGTCACTTTCGCACATCAAATCCCTTCGTTTCCTGTCAGCAAGAACAATGTCCTGCAGTTTCCCCAGCCGGGAAGTAAAGATGCGGAGGAAAGGAAGGAGTACATCCCTGATTACATGCCACCTATTGTCTCCTCTCAAGAAGGTGCGAAATTAATCCTTTGCTCTAAGTTTTGGTCCCTGTGTGTTTGCATATTTGTTTGCATCCTCGAGCAGTTTGAGTTGTGTTGCCCCATAGCAGTCGCTCAGAAAGGACCCACTGGGTGTTACACAAGCATGGTTTCAAAACAGATAGCAGTGCTGTGGCAAGTTTATTTTCCACTCTTTTACTTTCCTCCAAGATTAACTGGTGTCAAAATACACTGCATCAATACATGTTTCTATAACGCATATAAATTTTAAGTTTTCAGATAATAATAGAAATTAATGCTTTACATTACCTTTTATGTGTTAGCCTCCCTCTTAGATATACTGCAAAAGTTTACATAATTTGGTAAAGGTAGAAGAAGGAAGGCTGGCGAGACTGGCACAGCATTCCCAGCTCCTGACAGCTCTTTCTTCTTCCTTTGAACAAATAAAAAAAAAAAAACAACAAAAACAAAACCAGAAAAAAAACCACCAAAAACCCACCACCAACCAAAAAAACTCTTCCAATTAAAATGAAGTCAGATTTAAAATACGGAAGTAAGAGTCAGTTAGAGGCACAGTGGTTGCTTTTAATTCCCTTTGCTAATGTTGCTTGGGGTTTCATCGTTACTGTTCCAACTCCTCTCCTTCCCTTTCTTGTGTAAAAGTCCGATGGAGGCAGGGGTTGAGGATCACTGTAACAGTGAAACCAACTATACAAATGCTACGAGCTGCAGTTAGCCTGAGAATTTTAACAGTGGCAGTGGAAAACGCAAAATCTTTTTTTCTATTTTCAGCCACATGAGACTTGATGGCTAATAAGATAAGCCTTTAAGAAACGCAACCTAGTCTAACGTACCCTTTGAATAGCGAACATCACACAACTATACTTTGTGGGGGAATAAACATATGTAAGCTTGTGGACCGGGCACAAAAATCACAGACAGAAGAACTTTATTTTCCAAGAGAGTGTTACAAACAGGTGCAATCCTCACAAGATACTTACTTAATTTATAATTTCCATGGGAACAGAATGGATGTCATATTCAGTTACGCATATTCTTCTTTTTTAAGAAGTAAGGTCTCAAAGTCTGAACATTGAAATATGTGTAAAAATTCTGCCCAGTGTAAAGATGAACATAACTGACATCACCTTATTGGGTGAATGAAATCTGTTGGTGTGCTGCTACAAATGTTGCATGGTGCAGTTTTTCAATGATTTAGTAAGCTGTAGTAAGTGTAGGTTCAGTCTTTCATACATCATGTTTAGCTAGATAGATGCAGTTACTATGTGCTCCAGTTAGACTAAGTGAAATTATAGTCAGTAACAGGTATCTGAAGTGTAAAGGGCTATCAGACACAATGGTTTCAGTGTGTTCAGAAAAAATAGGCTATTTCCAGTAACAGTGTGAGGACTTACTCATGCTGATGTATATTTCTCAGGCTCTGTAGACCTGACTTTTCTGGTTTCTCTAATTGCATAGAATACATAGTTATTTTATAGATCAATAGCATTTTAATGTCTCTTGCCTTAATATAACCCAGGAAGTGAAACTGCTGGGTTTCAGTGAAACTGCAGAAATATTTTATTGGATTGATAAGAAGGTACTAAAATCTCCCCTTTGTGAAGTTTGTTAAAAGGGTTATTTTTAAAAATCTAAAAGTGAACTCTCTTAAACTAGGAAGAGACAAACAGAATGTAAATATCATATATGTAGACAACAAGAAAGACGTAAAGAGGAAGAAGATGTTGGTAAGTGAATAGGGATTTCGGCTACCCTGTTCTGGCTGCTTTCTTGAAACATGTTAGCCTGATTTTTCAGGAGGTAAACAAACACCATTCTGTCAGAGAAATCCAGCATCTTTGAAGTGTAACAAGTTACCCGGCAGTTTTGTGTTTTGGGGTTTGTTTGGGGTTTTTTTACTTGGAAAATCATACTTTAAAATTATGCAAGGAAGATCAAATTCAACAAGGCTCAAAGCAGCTGTAGACAAATATCTGAACATGAGGAGTGAGAGATGAGAGTATTACAGACTCAGTCTGGCGATACATGACATAGAAAGAGAGGCTAAAAATTGAAATGGGGACAGTTGTGCGCTTTTTTTGTATGTAACTTTTTATACTCTTTCTCTTGCAAGTTAGATCCAGGAGTTAGATTTTAGCAGTCCTTATAAATAATGTATGAATCCTTTTAACACCCGAAGCAAGAAGATATTATTTCCAAAGTTGGATGAGAACCAGGAAAACTTCTAATGCCTAAAGCTAGTGTATCAGAAGACCTATAGACACAACTTCAAAAAAATGAATACAACATTTTTTTAAATGGAAATTTAAAGCAAGCATTAAATACAACTGCTGAATGCAGGTTTGTAATAGTTGATTTAAAATACTTATAGTTGAGGACATTTTAATTTTGAATTAAGTGTTTTCTGAAAATGCTCTTTGTAATTTTGTGCCCTACGGGTTTTTTTAGAAGGGGTAAGGTGGATCAAGAAACTCTGTTGTATGTGTTTTGTTGTAATTTACTCCAAGTAAAATTTGGAAGAAAAACTTACTTTTGCAGATTAAAGGAATGCATCGTAAAAATACTGAAGAAGTGCAGAAGTTGTTTGAATAGTTTTCAGATCTTTATAGAGTAGGAAAAAAAAAGTGCTGCTATGAACATTGTGCAGTTCATAACATTTGAGTTGCTTTGAGTAGGCAATAAAGATAATTAGTCAGTAATGAAGGAAGGCTTCATGCATGTTACGATGTATAATGTAAATCTTTCAGTCACTTAAAGGAACTGTCAGGAAGACTCGTTATGTCCCATTTTATATCGAAGCCTAGAGCGCAGCTCATGTTATGAATATTTATTTACTGATGTGATTCAGAAATTACTAGTGCTGATATATTTTAGCAATAACATAGCCATGACGGTCCAAGGGTATGAGCAGAACAAGATTTATTGGGAGAGGTAATATCTTTTAATTTTATCAGTTGATCTAATTAGATGTATCATGTCTGGTGACAAACTGACTTTGCAGGTAATTTTAGCTAGGTGCTTTAATAAGAAAAAGGTGGGGGTTTTTTTATTGTTCATTTGGAAAAAAACCCAACAGTGTTCAGTATGCACCATGACCAGTAGGTGTTGCTAACCTCCTTCTCAAAAGTCATCTAGTTCTGCACATGTAACTAACTTCTTATTTCCACTTACTCTAGAACTAGTGCTGTTGTGTTCAGAGTATACAGTCTACCCAGCAGCTTGTGTGATGTCTTAGTTATCATTGCCAAAGACTTGATAAGAGCAAAAAGTCCTGTCCAGCCTGAGAGGAGCCGTTTCCTTCATATGTACTCAATAGTAAGAAATGCTGAAACAGCTCTCCGAATGATTTCTGAAGTTGTTGGGGAAAAGGAGGAAGGCAAATAGGTTTTCAAGATCTGTAATTTGTGTCAGTTGGAAGTTCAGTTCAGTGGTAGAAGTTTTGTTCCAAGAAAGCAGAAAATGTTTTCTTGCCTTAAATATGCCGTGCCTCAGTTCAGTAACATGCACTAACTAAATGATCTGGTGCAGATTCCAAATGCTTGCACTGCGAGGATCTGCATATAAAAATTATATATTTTATAAAACAATCTGACTCAGTATTGCCATGGCAAATGTTGGGGTTTTAGCAGTATTTTTACAAAGGACACCGAAGGGATAATTCTATGCCAATGTATCATGATGTTCGCTGTCTGCCTAGTTTTAATTAGTCTCCTTTTTGTTTTTTGAGTTATTTTAGCGCTCTTGTCACTAAAATGTCATGGTAAACTTGTAAGATAGATTAAAAAAGGAGAAAAAAATAAATTAGTTGCAAAACATGATGGTCATGCTTTATTTCTTGTGCTTTAATGTGAAAGAACATACATTTTGCAATAATACATCGACTTCATAGAATTTGTTGATTGCATTTGAAACAAAACAGTACTTTGCTGAAACTAGGCCAGTTGAGAAAGCCCAGATGCTTTTCCAGAGCTAATAATAATTATCACTGTTACATTTTGTGATAATGTTGAGAGCCCTGGGTCCTGATGCTTTAAGAACATGTCTCATTCTCCATAATTAAAACAAAGAAAAGCGAAGTGTGAATCCTACATGTGCCATGGTAACCTTATTTTTAAGCTTCCTGGAATGAATTTCTACCTGCGCTTGCTGCCTCTTGTTATTACCTTGTTTTTAAATAATAATAATGATTTTAAAAAAACCAAACGATCATAGAAAAAACAAGCCACGTTTTATGTCAACTGCTTTCTTTTTCTGACTTTTTGAAGTTACAGGTAGTCCCTCCCTGTTTCTCTGACTGGAAGACTGAAGAAAACATGTTGCTTCTGTGTATGCAATACTGTTCATAGTCTATTATATTTGCATTAGACCCTCATTCCTCTCTCACACTGTAATTGTGCTGGGGTACATCAGAAGGATATGAGGGAAAAGACATGAGAGTCTCTTCCCGGTAGTTGAGATTTTTTGTGGGGAGAGGGGAAGCCTTTAAGGAGTTAAACTTCCTCCTCAATTCTTGCTTCATCTTTTTTTTTGTCTTCTGCTTCATACCACTTCACTCCCACTTCATAGAGGTTCAGCTCCTTTTCCTTAAAGATGGTCTGGAAACAAATGTAATTTTTACCAGGCATTAAGTTTTGTGGTCTTTCTTTCCTGATAAAGTGTGTTCAAGCCCTGACATTGTATTTCTGATCATTGAGTCAGGACCAGTTCTTGGCACAGCGTACAAATTCGGATTTATTTGTAGCCTTTTCTGTCAGAGCATTTTATTTCCCTGGCAGATCAAAGCACAGAATCGTTGATCTTTTTACAGTCCTGCCTTTTCCCCTCTTTGCTGTTGATGTGATGTTAGAACCTGTTACCCACCAAAACCTGATGTCTGCAGCCACCTGGAAGTGTGGAGACGCAGCTGTCAAATTATGCATAATCTCAGAACATCTCTAGTTTTTTCGTACAGTGTTCATTGCTAAAAATCACATTTGAATTGATGAGAATAGAGGGGTGGGGGGTGGTGGAGCAAGCTGCTAATCAAAATAACATGATTTTTGCATCTGATATCTAGGGTCTACTGGTGCTAGAATTGTAATTGTATAAAGCATTAAGCATCACGGTGGTATAAAGCATTAGTGTCTAGCTCCAGTGGCTAGATATATCAGATTTTAAAATTGTCACTGGCCCCTCAGTCTAGCAGTGCTTTCTTTGGCCTTGGTCCAGAACTGGATGTAGCAAGTCTTGGATCTCAGACCAGCGTCATTTCAGTCTCTGGTTTCCTCAATGGTTAAACAAAGCCAATACCTCTTTCTAAATTAGCGCGTGATGGTTTTTAAAAAGGATACTGGGATATCGACTTTGCCATTTTGACAACAGAGGTCTCGCTGTTGTCGTTTTTAAGCCTTTCTGCCTTTCCCCAGATCTAGTTTAATCCCACAGACTAACTCTTCTTCACTCTAACAGCTGCACCAATGATCTTTTCAACAGAGCTTTTCCAGTATACTTGGTTAGGAAACCACCACCCATCAACAAACAGGTACTGTGTAGTCAACCAGTTTGAAGAGTTAAACCCCTGCCAGCCTGTGAACACTTTGCTCCTGGCTGCTAACCGTGCCTGGTTGCTGAGTATTTGCAAGCATCCTTTAGCCGTCCGTGCAGTATGCTGAGTGTTAGACGCTGATTGCTTTTGTGCGAATGAGTCTTCACGTATGCATCAGCCTAGCAAGGAAGAAGCAACAAGAGAAACAGACAAAATGAGAAAGGCAGCCAAGCTTGAGATGCAGACAGAAGAAAGGCATTGGGAAAGAGCCAATAGGAGAGGCAGGTTTCAAAGAAAAAGGAAAATATGAGACAGGAACAAAAAAAGTGTACAGAAAATGTGCCTGGGTTAAATCTTGCCATTAGACAGAAAAATAACTCTTTTATAGAAGGCATGCTGATAAAGCTGTAATTGGGAAGACAACTGTATCTTTACCTTTTCTTAAGAAGTTGTATCATAATCGAAAGCATAATTTCCAGTGAAATACTGCAAGAAAGGATTTAATGACGAAGATTTTTTTTAAAAAGCTTAAAATGTGAAGCTAAATAGACTTTCACCGAAGAGCTTCATTTAATTTGCAGCACTTGGGGGAAAAAAAAAAAATCAATGTAATAAGTGCCATAGTAAAACTTTATCCATGGCAGAAACCAAATCACATAGCTGGGATCCATAGACTATGGAGGCAGAGGCATACGCTGTTTTATATTCTGTAGGAGACTAGTACCTAACTTCTCCTAATCATTCATGTCTTTGGAAAAAAAAAAGCCTCTTGCTATTTTTGTAAGAAGCATAGTGGCAGCTGGAAGTGGGGAATGGAGGAAATGGATTAAAAGTGTTTGCATTAGTTATGGGAGAGAGCTTGTGATGGGTTTTCAAGTTTTTGTTTGTTGGGGTCTTTTAAGTGTTGTGTCCTTCAGAACAAATAAACCAGCTGGAACCTGGCTGTACCTGAATAAGCAATCAGAAAATATATTTTATACAGATGCTGACTCCAGTTTTTTAAAAAGTAATAGCGAGGAGTTGGTATTACTAACTATAAAAATTCAGCATTGTGAAAATGTATTTCTTTAGCTTCTTTAGCTATCTAGTTTTATTCTCTGCATATAGCAAATGAAATGAAGTTAATGTGACTTTTCTTCAAGGGGATATCATCCTTTTAAAACCTTCCCACAAAGATTTTTCTGTTTTTTTCAGACCTGTTTAGATAACTTACAAGTTGTTAGTGATTCTTAAGGATTCAAAATAAAAACGGCACAATGCAGAAGTTGACTCATAAAAGCCAGCCTTTTGCAGTAAATTATTTACATTGAATTGGAATGAAAGTCATGGATTCTTTCACTGCATTGTGATGTGCAAATTGCAATTTTGGCTATAATAAAACCAGAGGAGAAAATGGGACTTTATGATAAAAGGATTGTATTGTCTTCTGTATTTAGAATAGAAGTGCTGTCATGATTTTAATTTCCTACTGATCCTTTTTCAGCAAAACTTTTGTCATTTGTCTTGACTCGTCATGTCAGATCAGTTTTTTCCTTTTTCTGACAATGTATGACTTTGTTTAGTGCCTGTGTGGCTTCCTGCACTGTCTACTGCTACGATACTTGAGGATTTTATTTCATCTGGATCATCAGACACCTTTGTGCCTTTGAAAGCATAAGTTTCAAATTAGGTTATCGTCTGATAGCTGTGAGTTACTGTTCTCAAGTGTTTCAGACTTTCCCTTACTGCACTGAGTATTTTTGGTGACTCTAGGGGAGAGGGTGGGAAACGGAAAGTCTAGCCACCACTTAAGAGAAGCACAACTGGCCTATTTTAAGGGCTGACCTTGTAACTTTATTATTTTTCAGTGCTTTTGCCTCATGCAAGAGCCTTTCCTATTTTTCTTATCAACAAATGCTTTTATTTTTTTCTCTTTGACTTTTGCCACCAAGGATGCTTTAACTTAATAAAAACATTAAGGATTACTAACAATTCCTGGCATTTAAAAAGCAAATAAAAATTATTTTAGCTACTGGGAGCAAAACCACAAATTTGATTGTTACCCCCCTGTGCAGGAATTTGTGCCAAACTTTCTGAGAAATGGCTTGTAACCCAAGCAAGCCTTGATGTTGTACTGTATTTGAGAGAATCGTTTGTGAAGGACGTGGAAGTAGAACATGCTGGTTGAGACCTCGTATGTATATCTGATTTTGAGACATGGACTTAAGTTTCTCCAGCAATGCCAGCATCCTCCTGCTGCTGATTAACAGCTGTGGCGTGTACATGGACACAGGGAAGGGTCCACGCCTGGAGTTCAGGAGTCAGCACTCCAGGTAGTTGTTCTGAGTAACACTACTGTCCAGAGAAGAGTTACTTGCAGAATAACTTTTTTCAGTTAAAACACTTTTGAAGTGTCTGAAAGATTTCTTCCCTCCTGTGAAAAATATCCATGCTTGGAGCTGTTCAGGAACACACATTGCATGGTGTTTACGCGCACATTTTCAGATTTAGCTGAGTCTAACCTCGATCTTAGCATCAGAACAAGCTGTTGTCTACACAAAGATCACTAGTGGATTACGGGACCCATATCTCTCTTGCATTAATCAGGTGAATGACTCATTATAAGCTTCTGCAGACAAGTATGTGGTAGAGTCCAGGTTAAGACCAAGGAACTCTGCCTTCTAATTTTTAAAATTATGACTAAGAAAGCTCATTTGAATTATTTGTCTTTTGCCACACACAGATAAGCACTACAACTTTACCGTACAGCTCTAACTTCAGCGTCTTCTTCCAGTCTTCACCTTTGGTACACGTTCCTGTTTTCTCCAACTCTCAACTAAAGGGAGTATTAGTGAGTGGGTAAGTCATTAGGAAGGGATAACTCATTTTTGTGTGTAGGCAGTTCCACTTCATTCTGCAAAAGCCTGAGAAATGTGAAGTTGGATGGGTAACGGGGAGAGTTCAAATTAGAAAGCATTTGGAGACATGATCCTCGTTCATGTAGCAAGATGCTTGGATAATTAAAGTTCATCTGTAACTGAGTGTTTTTTCGGCATCTTTCATTTTTGTAATTGCAGTCATTAGAAACATTAATGGCTTTCTGATGACTTGACAAGATGGTATTTTTATATATTTCTTTAGTTTGGATTTTGTTTCTTTGAACAGCTGTGTGTTGCGTGACTAGGTAAAATGTAATTCTGTGTGCATGTTGTGTATAAATGTATATTGTTTGGATAGGTTAAGCAAAAGCTACTATAGCATACCTGTGTTTTTGAGAAGCAATGTCAAACTTGAGCAGGGCTGGATCTGGCTTGTATTTAGCCCAAGGCTGAAAAACATAGGGTCTTCAGGTGGTAACACAGTAAGTCACAAATTTCTCTGACTTGGTTTGAGATTAGTGTTTCAATCATGGTTATAAGTGATGACGCCACGCTGCCAGAGGTGGTATATTATATGGAGAGATAAATTGAAGTTCATCCCTGCGTGTGTGTGTTTAAAACAGTCTGATAACAACTTAAATGGCCTTTATTCTGGCCACTTTACAATCTGCAGCATTCTGCTTAATTTATTTTTCTTTGGTGAACTTGTTTGCCCTCTGCATTCGCACTGTTGATGTCTGCTGCTTTCCCATTCCAAAGAGTTGTGTTAAAGGAAGACTCTGTGTTTCATGTGTATTCTTACAGTTGGGATGAAGCATACTTTTCTTCAAACGTTATGAACTCTTTTCCCTGAGGGGAGGAGGATGGTACTGATTCTGTGCGTCTGAGAGGTACAGCTTAACAGATTGGCCAAATAATCCATCCTGAATTGGAGAGTGAATAATTTTAATACCCCTTATCTTGCATAGATTTTTGTGGATATTCATCTCAGCAAATGAACTTTGCATTTCTAAATGTTTAGAGCAGCATGTTCGTTCAGGTACAGCATACTTGAATCTTAATATTCTCCAAGTTTCTCCATGTTTCTCCAGGTTTCTGTACATGTGGGACTTTAGTTCCAGGCATATTTAAACAAATGTTTTGCGCTTGTGTGCGGACAACGCTAATTACGTCTGACAGTCACAATTGGGAATAGCATGGAGGAAATAATAGTTCTTGACCAATCGGTAAAACACAGGAAGTCCCGGTGCCATAGGAAGGGAGAGAAACTCACTTTTCATTTCCTTTTGAGTCCAGTGTGTTCAGATTAACTTTAAAGGGAGCTGAGATGCAGCTCTGAGGATTTAGTCTTCAATCGTGTGCTACCTATGTGTGGAGCCCATCTCAGCAGGCAGTTAGTCACCAGCCAGAAAAGCTCTCATAGCTCAGCTGCTGGTATCCTATTGCAAATTAAATATGAAACAAGGATGCGTTTGGTTTTGCATGAGAGACTTTTAACACATTCATTAAAGAGGCTTTCTTTCTCTTCTAAATATTTTAAATGACAATATTGCTGAAGGTGATAGCTCATCTGTAATCTCTCAGAGATAACTAGTTTCTTTTGCTATTTTAAAGAGAATTGATGGATTTTTACCATTCTTATGTGCAACAGTTTTCATTTTACAGGCTTTGCGTGTTCAGATCAGCAAGGTTTATTGTAATTCAATTACCTTTTGGGGGGGTATAAAATATACTGCAAACAGATGTTTGCAACATGATCAAAACATGCACATATATTCATTTTAGGGTTTTTTGAGATAAAAGCTATGGTTAAAATCACGTATCCTTGTCCAGGGAACTTGAGTTGGGATGATTTTTTTAAAGAAGCTTTAGAATTACAAGTGAAAATCTATTTAGATTTTGGTGAGATTTAGCCATCCATTTATCCCCCTTTAGCATCATAACTTTTTTTTCAGAGTCCTTAAAAACATGATACAAAATCACATTGGTTGTGATGAGCTGAAAAATCAAGGTGGAATTTTATTGTTACGGTGTTGCTGTATAGTTCCATTACACTTACAAACTGCAGCATATGAAGGGCTTCGTGCAATACTGCATGTATTGACACAATTTGACATTTTTTTTTAGGACTCTTGGGGAAAGTAAACTTTATGTGAATTAAAAAGTGGTAAGTATCTTAATGCTTACGTTGCAGGTAACAACCTTCTCTTAGATGAGCTGATTTTCACAGAGTACAGCTTATGCATATTATCTCTTTAAAACTTAAGGTGATTCAGGCTGAAACACTGAATTTCTTCAAAGCCTCAGTGTAAACCTCAGTTTTATAAATGGCCCGCTTGTTTAAGGAGTTTTTCCTTCACACAGACATTCCTTCTCACGTGAGCTTACCAAGCTGAGCTCCTTGCATGTATTTTTGGTCCGTCCCTGCTGTGCAGAGGCAGAGAGCTGGGTGAGGCGAACTCCCACCACATCTTCTAGCCCCCCCGGTGTAATTTCATACAGATGGGATGCCAGTGTAAAGCTGCGGTCTTAAAAAAACTAGCCCTGCTGCCTGGTCAAAGACAAAATGCTTCCACTGGTATGGGAAGTGAAGAATGTTAGAAGAAATTTGAGCTTGAATTTTGCAGTATCAGTGGTCCATACGTCCTGCGTGCGGGACGTCTGTCCTGTGCCCTGCCATAGCGGGCTATGATTTTCCTAGGTCACAGGCTAAGCCAAGCAGGGTTGCTGCTGTACTCGTAACAGCAGACATCCAAGGCAATCCAGTGAAGCAAGAAACAGTGTCGATTAGTAGATGGCATTTTATAAGAAGCTTGCTCTGCTGTTGAGACTGGCATATTTCAAATGAGATGAAAAATTAAGTCCTTGCCACTTGTGGTGATTAAAGCCTCAGTGGCTCACTTTTCAAGAGCAGCATGTTAAACCTGCTGGCGTGGTTCCAGTTGGGTTATAGAGTTCTGCCAACCTAAATGCCCTGAGCAGTTTCAAATTCATGGAGGAGAAACCGCTCAGCGCTGTTCTGTGCCACTGAATAGCCGCTGCATCCTCCCACCAAGATTACTGCATTTCAGCGGTAGTCGAAGTGATGCTGAGTTGAGGCCAGGTCCTATTGACTGAATGCATGCAGCAAGCATTTTTTTTTTTTCTTTTTTTAAGGGTAAATCCAGCAGCGCATGCATGTTTTCTAGGTTAGCGTTAGACCCGTATGTGTGAATGATGATAAATAAATGCAAGGTCATTACGCTCTTCCAGGGCAGGGGGTAGAGCCCATCCTGGTGTCAAATCTGTGTTTGAAGAGGAGAGAACCATATGTGATCTGCAGGTGCTGCTAATCTACTGAAGAAACTCAGGCAAATAAACAGAAATGTTGATTCCTTTTTTCTAAATAGTTTTCTTCCTTTCACACGCATATGAGGGCTGCTTTTGTGTATAGTATAGATAATAATTTCCATGCAGTATTTTTAGCAGTCAACGTAGAGAAAAGGTGTGCAGGCTGTTAGAGTAATTAGATGCAAAGACCCAAGAAGAGGGATAACTGGTTCTAATCTGCTGTGAAGGAAAGGCACGTGATGTGGGAAGGTGATGCTGGCAGTGGTGTGTGTGCCACCAGAAGAATGCATGTTGGGGTTAAATAACTTACAGTAGGATTTTTGTAAAATGGAATAATTCTTATCAGCCCCTGGTAAAATGGCTAACACTTGTGCTGCTTTCAGACTCCAGTGTTACACATGTGCTTATTCTATGCAGTAGCTATTGGCCTTATCTAAATGGAAAACCCTTTCCAGCTTGAGAACAACTTAGCAACTTTTTAATATCAAAAAGAGCACATTATACACAACACATGTACAAGACTCAAAGGAACATGTATGCTGCCTAAAGTTTTTTGAGCTAGTGTGTGTGTACGCTAATCTCCTGAGAGTTCATTGCTCCAAGCTTTTATCGAGAGCAAAGGGAGTCAGAGCCGAAGACTTCTGTGCACTGCCACTCCATCTGAAAGAACCAGCTCCTTTTTCCTTAGTTCAAGGCAATACGCCCAGAAGTATGTGTACATCATTCCTATCAATGCAGTCACAGGACTCTGACTTTCTTTTCAAGTGAAAATAAATGAAAATATTTTCATTCTGTATTGTTAAATGGCAGAAGAGGTTTCTGCTGCAGTCTAATTGTCTCAGATCTGTTTCTTAATGCAGTGTATCTTTGCATTAAGCTGTTATTACCTTTTAATGTTGTTTAGAAGAGGTGAAATAGATTGGTAGTATCTCAAGGGAAAGACTAGATGCTGGTTTTATGAGGAAAAGCTTAGATGTGGTTTAAAAACCTGCTTTCTTCTGGTTGTCACTGCAGTTCAAACTACTCGGAGTTACTGCAGCCTCTAAATGTCCAGTTTTGCAGTTTCTTTTCCTTAATTGGTGTAAGTTTTGTATTCCCAGATAATCTTTTATGAAAGGGCAGTGAGATGAGGGAACAAGTGAGCTTCAGAGTGAGAGATCCCATCAAGAAGTCGTGTTCACTTAGTATCGCGTTAACAGGGAGAGAACACACGAGCTATCAGATAACACGCTAAACACTATTCTCCAGAATTAGGTGACTTTGTTTCCTTTCCTGCACTTAGTGTCCCAGCGTCCCGCAAAGGTCGGGGTTACTTTCTGAACAGCCAAAGCTGCATTAGTGCCATTCTTTTTCTGAAGAGTAGTTCATTTCTTTCTCTAGCATTAAGACAGCAGCTGTAACCTTTTCATTTTAATGAGCCAAAGCTTTGTTAAACCAGGGACCTCTCCTGGTCATAGGTAGCGTGGTACATGAACATATTTATGACAATTCAATTTCTGTAAGAAATGGTATGCAAAGAAAAGTCTTGCTTCCTCATGCAAAGAGCCGGATTCCTAATTACAACGGAGTTGACAAAGAATGACATTTGGCAAAAATCCAGAGCAATACTCAGCCTTGTTGCCTCTTGTTGCAGTGTGAGGCACCTTAACTGTTCAGTTGTCACACCTTCTGATTTAATATAAGGGAAGTTAGAAATATAAGTGGAGATTTTCAAGATTTCCCCACACACACACTTCTATCTGAGAGCATATTAATACTGTACTCCTGAAGGTTTTACACTTCTTTAATATTAGCTGTCTGTATTGAGTCATATCACACCTACCTTCACTCCGCTGATGCAGTATCAAGGCTGAAACTTTTATTCTACAAAACCCAAGTCATTTCTCTCAAGCTTTTATTTTGCCTTTTATGTGCATGTCTCATTTACAGCATTCATAGCAAAATATGTGTTGTTAAAATAACAGCAGCATAGTCTGGTTACATATGGTAAGGGAAATAATATGAAGGATTGAGGCTTTCTCTAATCTGAGTCCATATAGTATCTTATATTGCTACATGTTATGTGGCTATAAAATGCATTGCACAAGTGGAATATTTTAAGCATTGTGTTAAAATTTGCAATTTTTAAAAATTTAGCATCACTAAAAGACTAGTAGTAATGTTTACTGCATTTTAATTAAAATTAATTAAATGTGTTTATTTCTAAGTTTACTTGAAATTGCTTACTACCTCTTTCTACTACCGCCTCTTTTCTTGCTCAAAAACAAAACAAAGGAGCGTACATCCAGAGAGGGTGATTGCTTGTACACCACACGCTGGCTTTCAGGAGGGAAGCTGAGAGAAGCAAGATGAGCAGATGCCAAGAAAATTAAATGTTTCAGGCCGATCTGAGCAATGGAGAACGGCTAAGTACAGTCGTGGTGTATCTTCTTGGAGATTGTATGAGTAGTTACTATGCAGTAATCTCTACTAAAGGACAAGAGCTGAGTGTGTGGTACACCTGGCACAATTTGGAGCATGAGGTCCGGCGGTTTGCTCCTAGTGATCTCTGTCCTTGGGAGACAAAAAAAATGAGACACCAAAACGGTCTGGCTCTAGCAGTTGGTATGGTTTGGGGGAAAAGGAAAACAACTAAAGCACTATCCACGCTAGTGAAGAACACGTTCTGCCGTTGCGTTGAACCAGAGCCATCAGGGCACACCAGGCTGTCGGCAACATCATCGCCATTCCTGTTGCAGCTCTGGGAAAAGCACAGGACCACAGCCTGTCTCCAGTTGCACCCCCCATCAGTTTGAGGTGCTGAGGACATGGTGACGCTGGGGGAAAGGAGATGACAACTTGGAGGGAGCCAAACCCTTCCCCAAAACTTGTTGCGGTAGTGTCGTTCTGGTGTATAACTCGGTAAGGGGACGTTTTCGTGAGTGATGTGAAAGAGACGTAATCCAGGTCTTGAAGTGTGTGCCTAAGGTCTGTTGCAGTGACAGATAATGGTGACGGTGCTAAACAAATTATCGTGGGTATTAGAAACAGCAGAGCGATGTTAACAGGACCCTTTATACTGTTGACTGTCAGGTCAGTTTATACTGTTAAGAAGAATCTAAGCCCAGCTGTGCTTGGCAAGCTAACTTCTGTGTAGGCAGGTGCCCTGTATTGGGAGCGCTCAGAGAATGCTTTGGATCAGAAGTTGCACGATACCCTCTTACGATGCACACGTGTAACGATGTCTGCTTGAAGGACTTCTTTATTCAGAGACTATATCCACATCTTTTTGCTTGATGTTCCTTGATGGATTCGTCTAAGGAAGAGCAGGAATCCTTACTGAGAAGCAGTATACATCAGTCCAGGTGGAGTGCAGTGTTGAAGGACTATAGTAGCTCTGCTAGCTGAGCAAGGTTTTGAGATACAGGTACACCACTCTCAACCGGTTCTGAGATGTCCTTTCTCCCTGCAAAACAAGGGGGTCCATCAGTGTTAGGAGTCTGCTAATGAGCCAATTGTACAGCAAATACATGTTCCACTGGTTTTTCTCTTCATCAATCTTTGAGATATCCTGGAAAATTAGATATTTTCATCTTCCTTCTTAAAAGTCAATCAGATGAGATCAAGTGTTTTCCAATAACACAGCTGTGGTTTTTCACCATAGATACCGTATCTCATTTGCTGCTTAATGCAAATTTGATAATCACATTGGTTCAGACTTCTACACTGACTGCATCGGTGTGTTTGTAACAGTAATATTTTACAAATCACTGCAGAAATGTGTAGGTTGTACACTATTTTCAGAGGAATTTCCAACTTGAAAGCGCGGTAAGCTTTCTTAATATTAGCTAGAAAATCCTGAGGTGTAAAAGCCCAAAAGGTCTATATCACTCTTCTCCCTTCAGATACCACACGTGCAAAAATTTTGTAGCATCGTTCCAAGCCTCAAGTTGGGAGAAGTTATGACTTAAGGCTATTGAACATGTAGTTTTCAGACAGCTGCAAGTTCTGCTATTTTTAAACACTTCTTCACATGCATCAAAAGCTCTAGTTATTATGTGCAATAATGTATTCAATAAAGTTTGATTTAAAACATTTTTTATATTTTAGCTGCGTTTTGCTAATAACAAAAGGAATGTGGAAGGAAATATTTCATGAACTCAAATAGCTGAAGTCGTATGGCAACTTTCTCACAGAAATTCAGCTCCTAAGTGGAATCCATGCATAAGATGTTGTATTTCTAATAGATACAATTGTTCTGGGTTTTTTTTCCCTGAGAATTATAAATGTCTGAGCCATGATTTAAAATGGAAATAGCATTGTAGTCTTCACCATCGTGTCACTATCAATTTGCTACAGTTAAACCATTCGGGGAGATAAAATAGATTCAATAGAGCTATCAGATAGTATCTCGTAGTCTTTTTATTTAAATGCGCTTCACTCAACGCAAAAGAGAGCATGTATATATGTGCCTATATATGTTACCGAAAGGGACTAAAGAGACTTAAGTGCTGTTGGTGCTCAGTGAGTTTTGGTTTTCTCTCTTAGCGAGTGTTTTTGCAGAGCTCGTATACTCTTTTCCCTTATCTCAAAATTTACATATGTATTACTTTGCTAAACTGGCATGTTTAGGAATTAATTTTTTCTCCCTCAAAGCTCAGTCTTTCCAGCATTCTGGAATTTTAAATTTTCCTAAGCTCCTTCTAATTTGTGTGCCATTTTCCCAGCTGGAAATGGAACCTGGTTTTGACAAATGGTTCTATACTGTTTCCACGCAGTGTTGAGGGTCTTCTAATATTAAGACTGACCTAAATGCTATGGTCAAATTTGCTGTGCCTTTTCTCTCTGGCAGTGCATGCCTCTTACTTGTAGTTACCACTCCTAAGTATTCCATGCTTCTCTTCCTAATTAACAGGTTTCTTGAAATGCATTGAATATTTTTTTCTGCCTGCCGAGATCAGCTTACATGGTTCTAAGCATAAGAGTTTATTCGTGCATATATTTCTCATGGCTGTTGTTTTCCATGAACGTTTGCACCACACTTTCAGTGTTATACTTTCTGATAAGTTTCATTAAATGGGATCGTCCTTGTTTTTAGAATATGCCACAATAAGAGCATGCCTAAATTATATTCTTTTGGTTCCTTACTGGATAGATCTCTCCACTTGTTCATTACCACTTGTCTGCATTCTTTCAGCATGTTTAATTTTTTGTCCAAGACTTTTCAAGTAAGATTTCGTGATACTGTCAGATATCGAACTTTAAAGCTTCTATTATAGTTTCCAGTTATCTATTATTTTTGTAGTTCTTTCAGAAGAATCTGAAAATTGATCAAGTTATCTTTTTTTCTTTTTTTTTCTCTGTCTAATCTTGCAGTGTTTTTTTTCTTAATACATCCTAATTCTGTTATGGGTTGAAGTGGTAGTTGTTAGGGTCACTCTTTTGAAGTATGTGTATATTCTGGACTTAATATTAATTAGATACATGTAATAACAAGCAGCTTTAGGAATTAGTGAACTCGTGATAGAGACAGCACAGTAGTTTGAGATGTGAATTTTCTCGAGCAGCAAGATAAAATGATCCAGGTGCTCCTCGTTTCAGTATCAAAACAATGTTGCCTGCTATGTACAGGTTTCTTGAGTTCGGGATACATGCTGTTTGGTACCGACTGGCTGTTTGTAATTCTGGAATTTGGTAGTGATGGTTACAGTCTGAGACTACTCAGAATGGAAAAAAAAAAAGCAAACCAAAAATATATTATGTGGGTTTTACATCACTGAAAAAGCTTTCCTTCTGTACAAGTTTTACTATAGAAATGTGAAGATATTATTAAGTGGGCAGAAGCAGCCGAAAATGGAAACTGCCCAAGAAGTTAAAAAAAATCAGCATAAAGTGCAGAGAAAGAGAGAGGCTTAAAGGGTTTGCAGTTTGTATTTCCATCCCTGTTCACCTTCCTGGAAACTTGCCCTGGGTTCGTTCTTGGGACCAGCTGCGCGTGGTAGCTGATACAGAGATGTGGCTGTAACCCATGGCCACCCTGACAGGCAAATGTTTGTCTCCACAGTTCTTGCTAAAGGATAAAAACAGAATAATTTTCAGTCTTTTCTTACTAGAGTTTCCTTTTATTTCCCTAGTTTGTGTTCTTCTGAAAAGGCAAAAGGGTTTTCCTTGCATAGCTGGACAGTGCAGGAGTCTTTGAATGTTAATTTGGCTGGCTGGTGTTATATCCAAACTCAATGGCTGCTGTGGTGCAGATTTAACATGTCTTAGAGGTTTGAATGTTTGTCTGCTTAACATTAAAAAAGTTTTGACATGTACCTTGACACTGTCACGTCAGTGCTAACTGCATTTTTTTAAAATCAAATAGAAGATTTGCTATTATATCCAATATTTTTCCCTATTAAATGTGCTTGTCTTGGCTTACATACCCCTTGTCCTAATTGTCAGTAAGAGTCTCATCTATTTCTTTATAGGTAAAGCCTGGTGTGAGATATTGAGGGTACAAGGAACAGAAGTAACAAGGAAAAATGACTGAAAATGCGTAAAGTTCATTTTTACCGGAAGTACATTTAAGGCAGCAAATAGTTTTGTGGTTTTTTAATGAACAACTGGCATAACTTTTATAAACAAACTTTTGCGCAGATGTCTAAAAGGGAACAAAAATTTGATGACGTTGCCGGTGGAGCAGCCTGCTTAATCACCTTGATCAGATCCTAGGGGAGGTTTCTGAAGCTTAGGTAGTACCGTGGGCAAGAATGCAAAAACCTGGACGTGACCATCAAAGGTTACTTTCACCCCTGGTTCTCATGATCTTACTGAGCATCTTGTTGTCTTGCTGTTCTCACTGCTTTTGCAGAGCAGCAGTGCTGTGAGTAGGTGCATCTAATGAGCAGACTCTATTGTTAACAGTATTTGTTACCATGGTGTATAAATCTAAAGGAACAAGTATAATAATAATATTAAGGTACTAAAAAAGTAAGATGTTCCCTATAGGTGTCTTTTAGCAAAGTTCTCACATCACATTTAGTTCCTTCTTCAAATTACTTATTTATATTTGTGATGATTCTTCTCTGTTTTCTCAACTTTCAGAATTTTTTCTGAATCTTTCAGAAATCTTTCAGAGGAGAATGATGCAATTTTGACTTGTTTGACACCCATCATTGTTTGGCAAGAGTCTTCTACCTATATATGCAAATTATTTATACTCTGAAATGAGAAATTTGGGGGTTATATTGTTTCCTGAATTTGGCTAACACTTTAACTTGGAAATAATGTGCTTCTCTTGTTCCTTTTCATTAGGTGTCCTGGTTTGGGTTGGGGTTTTTTTGGAGGGGGGAGAAATCAGATTTCAGTGCATTTCAGTAATTTTTAAATCACCCAACTTAAAGCATCTCTTTGGGCTAATACTATATGCATACAAAAAGCTTTGTTTCCCTTACCGACCAAAGTTTAAATGTGCAAACTCCATTAACTTTTACAGAAGCGATCCGTGGGTAAAGAGTTCTCAATTTAGTGCTTTGTTAGTGATATGCTGTTTTGGAAGATGTCTCTTATATTTGTTTACTGAATGTAAAAAAGTGTGCCTGTAAGATCAAATCTAATATGCTATCACTGATTTTCAGGTTGTGGAAAAAGTAACTGTAAAAAATTAGTTTGAGGCAATGCATGGTCTATGATAAACCCATAAATTTACTCTTGGAAAAAAATCTGCTTTGCATATTTTAGCCTGAATTCACCATCATAATAAATAGTAATCACAAAAGAATTAAGACATTCTTTCTGATTTTCATTGAGCAGAGAGCTAAATAAATCCTGAGCAAGTGCTAAAGAAATGCTTTTAGGGCAGAAGCCAAGATTTTTGTGATTTTGGGAAGGCTACTTTGAAAAGTTACTGTTGTATGCTTTGAAATCTGTGCTGTAGGTGTAATAAAGTGTGCTGAGCATGCAGAGGAAGGTGGGTTTGTACTCTCCATTTTTAGCTTGCTTTGACATCTGCACATCCAGTCTGTCTTTCCATATGAATCTGTGGACAGATTGCTTGTGAGTAAAATATGGTTTCAGCTTTTTTCCCCTGGTTTAAAAAAAATAAAAATAAAAATGTTTGTTGGGGGAAGAAAAAAAAAAAAAAGGATTTCTCCATGAAATGGGCTCTCTTATTCTAGAAACAACTTGAATTTGCACAGGCAGCTTTCCAGTTTGTACGGGCAGCACTGATCGGTTGCGGGGGAGGCAGGCACTCCTGTGTTACTCTGCTTCGCCTTTCCTCCCCTCTGCTAGCTCCAGCCTTCATTTTCTCCTTATTGTAGTGACTGACAGCAGATACTGGAGGAGGGAGAGAGCTGAGAGCCTGGTCGCTTCCGAGACGGATCTCACAGATCAGAGGAAACTCTAGAAAGTTATCAGTGCTTAAACCCCAGGTGGCAAATTTATTTGGGTGGCTGATGCGTCCTTGTGTGGCACCCAAATGGAGAATTCCTGAAAATCTGCATTTTCAGATGAGTGAACAGATAGGTCTGTAGTAAATTAAGGATATGTATTCTCTTTATTTGTCCGCTATTTTAATTACCCTAACCTGCTTAAACTCTCTGTAGGAAAAGAAGGTGGCCTGATCTTCCCATTTTTAGCTTCCATGTCTCTTTAAAAAACTTCATTTTAATACTTAGAGGAAGAAAATACTTTTTGCCTTTATTGCTTGCTGGACATCTGTAGCATTTTGTCCACTGAACTGTCAAACTTCTCACAATTCTTCATTATTGTGATTATTCAGAAGACTATGCAATCATCTTTTAAGTTTTGTTGACAAGGAGATTAGTTTGTGCCAGAGGACCTTTGTGAATTACAGCCTGTTGGATTTTCTTAGAAATACACACTGAATTTAAAAGTCCCCCTTTGGGGAATGAAAAGGAATAACTTAATACAGTTAATCACTCCTGGCACTACCTGTCTAAAACACCTGGAAGGCAATGGATTGAGATTTTTAGATTGTACAACTGTCCTGCAAAACTAACGCTCCTTTCAGAAAGGCAAAAAGCAAGCCACCTACAAGCAGGCAGATATTGCATTAAGGCTACAGATTTAAACAGACAGCAAATGGACCTTTAGGATTCAACAGTAGCAGTAAATCTTCCATCATTTGCATAGCATTTTGAGTAAGCGAGTGTTAAATGTTTTTGTCTAGCTTGAACTTATGGGAATATTACACATCCTTGATATCGCATTATTAATATGCTTTTTTTTGTTGTTGCTGTTATAACACTTATGGGGCTTAAAGTAATTTTATCACCTCCATTCAACCTCTGGTGTGCATGAGTTTAAATGTATGTCCAGAGAAGGCTCACCTGCTGCGATCTGTGCAGTGGTCTCTTGCGGGGGGGGAAAGATAAACTTGTGAAAATTAAACTCACAACACAGATTTGAAATTTAAATAAGTGGTGTGTGAGGACAGGTGCCTGCCTCCTCAAAAAGACACACTTGATTTCAGCTTTTTCTATACTACTGTGTTTAAGCAATTAATTTTTCAGGACACCGTTAAGCAAAAGTACCCCAGCTTTGCTGATGCGAAGCGGAGGCAAAAGAAAGGTAAATCTGGATGCAGAAGGCCCAGGGCTGGTAACAGTATGTAGTAAATAAAAAGGCTGTCGGGATTACTAAGAACTCATATCTTTCTTTGAAATTAGCAGCACCTGTAGGTACTCCCAACCCTGAAGTTTTATACCTAGTTTTAGCATCCTGATTTCAAACCATCGTGCTTGATAAAGATCGCAGGAGACGGTGTCCATATCAAAGCCTGCGCCAGCATCCCGCTCTTGTTCTCCAGCATCGCCATCTAGATGAGTGTCTGATAGATTGCCACCTCTCAGGAGGCTTGCGAGGTGGTGGAAAAGTTACTGTAATCTGCAGTATGTGCAAAAAAACTCACTTCAGGACTGCCAGCCTGCATTTGTGTTTTACGCTGAATGTTCTCTGTCATTTTAAACCACATAAATTTACGATTTCTCAAGAATAGGTAGGTTTTTTGAATTCCTACTTTTAAAAGGAAAACAGGAAGATCACCATTTCCCCCCGGTTTTATCAAAGGTGTCACTAAGGTAGAAGGATGAGAGTTTTAACCTAGTCTCTGTTTGCCCCTTCGTGCCGTCCGTCCACCTTGCTCCTCTGCGTACCCAGCGAGCGCAGTGTCTGCTGTGGAGAGGAGCCGAGTTCCAGCGAGCTGCTGGTAGGAAACGGGCTTATACAATTCACAGCCATTTTGGCATCGTGTGCTTCCTGCAGCCATAAAATTTAGATCATTTACAATCTAATCTAAAATATCTAGGTGCTTTTGGCCGTTTTTCTCACCTGCAAAAAGCTACTATTTGCAAATTAATCATTAGAGAGCTATTGAATAACTAGTGAATTTGGGGAAAAGGCAATGCTCAGACTTGCAAAATTGTAGTTCATTTCTATTAGTTGAAATTCTTAAAATTTTGGTCAAAGAAAAAAAAAACCACTAAAGTGGAAGCAAATAGCTCTTTGGTCTTTTTATTCTCCCACATTAAGGTAGGAAAGCCAAGGGGATATAAAAGAGGGTCTTCTGCCTACCTCATGTTTGCAAGATGTCAGTCCTGAGAACTTCCACTTTTATAGCTATGAAATTGTGCTGCTGCAGTAGTTTCCCCAAACACATAACATTAGAACGATTGCATCAAAACCAGATTATGAAAATCTACTCTCTCAGGAAAAGTTTACTTTCATTTGGTCCTTTTAAAATCCCAGTTGTAATGGGGAGGGGGAGGGTGGGGGTGTTTGTTTTTTCTTTTTATTTTCTTAAGAAAAAAGGAACGGTGAGGGAGCTGTCAGAAATGTCTGTGCTACTCTTTTCAGTCATACTAAGATCCTTTGCATCCCATTTCTGTTTCCTCTTTCCCTTTTCCACTTGGCCATCTGAACCTGGAATTTTGAAAAATACCAACCAGTCTCCCCTCGGTGCTTAGGATGGCGTTTTGTTTGCTGGTTTATTGGGAGCCAGACAGCAGTATTTTGGGGGTAGTTACCATCCAGGAAAAAAAAAAAATCAGTTCTGTTATTAAAATGTATTGAATAATGAAACAGATTTTTTTTTAATTTGGTTTAGATTATTTCGTAGCCTGTTTGCTTTCAAGGTGTTTCTAGTATCATCTAGTTGTATCTGTTGTAATTCATAAGCAAATGAAGTTGGATCTTAAGAAAATCAGGGTTTTAGTATGGGATCCTAAACAGATTAGTCTTTGGGAATATCCTCGCTAGATGGATCCTGTGAGTGAGAATGAAACAATTCAGACCTCAGACATCGCTTTTTAAATGTCTTTGAACTATGACTGTCTTTGAAAAGATTAGTTGCAATCTCATTGAAAAATGCATGCCTACCACAATGCCGCGCTGGCCTATTCATCCTGCGGAAAGTTGGCTTAATCTGATTTCGTGAGGATGCCTAATTTTAAGCAGAAACGATCCCGAAATACCGATGCTTGGTTTTGTGTCCTGTTTGGTGTTTGTGCAATAATTCAGCATTATTTTGATCCCTCAGCAGAGGGCACTGTTGTAGCATTAAAGGCACTTGAAAGTCTCATCTCCAGCTTTTCTTGATTTTTTTTTTTTTTTTTTTTTTGGAAAGTGTTTAATGTTCTCCATGTAATTAAATTCAGTTCCCTGTATAATTAGCAATGGAGCCTTATTCTTTGTGCCACTGCTGTGGATAGTATTATTTTTGTCTCTATTTGCCTTCAGTCAATGCAAAATACCGTTGCCTATCAAAATGTAGAAAGTTTTATTGCTATCTCTCAAAGCTAAGCAATATTTAAAGGTGGAAATATAAAACTGTGTAGTTACTTTCATTTAGTTGCTCAGAGTAAATAGGAAACCTTTAAAATTCCTGGTCATGGCTCGGGAAATAGCAGAGTTAATGCGCCATAATAATTTTACCTTTGTATCTGAATGTGTATTGTAGTATTTTTGGATTGTCAGTACTTTCAGGTTGTTAAAGATATATACGCAAACCCGTAATATTTAATTATGTGGGAAACCTATTGATTTTATTTGGCAGATTTTTTTTTTCCCTCTTTAATTTGTTTTCCTTTGTATCTTTGCAAGAAGTTGTACTGTATTGGTGCTGTTTAGCATATTGAAATATTAATTACAGAGTGATCAGGCATAGTTATTTTTCATTAATTGCAAATGCAAAGTAATTACTGTGACCTAGAAATAGTTTGCTTGTCCAAATACCTGTAAACATCCTAATTTTTTTATAATTTATGAAGACTAGCTACAAAACATTGTGTCAGAAAGAAATAATTTTCTGAGGTACTAGAGATCTTAAATCTTAACGCTTACATTACATTAGAATGCTCTTACAGCTTGTAAAGAGAAGATATTTGCAAGATGGAAGTCTATTAATATTCTGATGTGTTTGGCTCTTAAATTGGCAAATACATAGAGAACTAATTACAAAAAACATGTTCTAGTTTTCTTTCCGAAAGTGACTCTTTGTCCGTAACTGGTTGAGTTACACAAACAACCTGGAGAAGTTTGAATTAAAGATCGAGGGATACGCTCTGCCGCTGACTGGCAGGATACTCTTACATTCATTTAAAAATCAACCACAAAAGACATCTTCTCCAAAAATCTCCGTTGCCTTAGAAATAGTGGGGAATCTTTTTTTTTTTTTTTTTTTTGGTGGTTGAAAATGTTAATTAAGTTATCGTCAGCTAAACGCAGTCGGGAGGATTGCGAGGACAGGAGCACCCAAGAGTTTGAAACGAAAGCGTTCGGTACGGCTCTTCCTCCGCTTCTGGGGCTTCCATGGGAAATCCTGGGGTCGGGGCCCGATCCTGCTGCCGACCTGGTACCCTCGTGGTCTGTAGGTTCTCCGGGACCGGAGGGCCCCTCGTTTTGCAGGATTTGTCCGCAGAACGCCCGGCTGCCTGCAGCAGGGTTCGTGTCTCAAGGCCAATGCCGCCGTCTGAAGTCGGCGCTGGGATTGCAGCTGGAAACAGCAACTTGAGATAACAAAGGCAAAAGTTGGTTGGGTTGCTTTTTTGTCGGTGCGGTGCCATGCAACTGGCTTTTACTTTCACAAAAAGAGGCGATTGCCTTCCCCCCTGCCCCAAAAAAAAAAAAAAAAAAAAAAAAAGCATACTCAGTCATATTGCTGTGCAGCGGGTTGTAACAATCTGGTGTTACGTATTTTCTAAGGGGACTAATATTGTGCCCGAGAAGACTCTAATTAAATGTAGGGTTTTGTTCTTTAAAGCTTTCTTTCATATCGTTTCCTACTTATTAGTGTCTCCTTACATCTGCTCGGTAGGCTAATATTCAAGCAAATTCTTGTTTCGTCTGAAACATTAATACTGATGTACTGCTCCTGTATCATCTCTGTAGCTGTTATCTGTTGTATGTTTTCCCCATGAGAGGCTATCGCAGGTTTTTAGTCCAGACTGTTTGTATTCGACAAGGTCAAGATAAGTTTTATCTCTATAGATAAGTCAAGTGCATTAGGATCGATACACTTACAGTAAAATACATTGGCAATATTTATTGCCAAGATCCTAATGAATTTTTAAAGCTTGTAAGACTCTGTCAGTGTAGTGTGGATGCCCTAAATGGCTGTTTATAACGGGGCCTATGCAATTATAGAGTTAGGTACTTTTTAAAAATGAGGAAAAACAACTGTATGTTTTTTAATGGGGATGGAGCTTTATGCTCCCCCTCCCCCAAATCCAAACAGATTCTTAGGACAAAATCAAAATAAGTGTTTACTTTCCATTCACTTGGGTGTCTGTATAGGGCTTTATGAGGCTTATCCCCAAGTTACCTATTACGATTATAAAGTTGCTCTATTTTGGGGGAATTTTACCTTCCATTTCTTACTGACAAGATAATTGTCTTTGTTTTGGCTTTGACAGAGTGGCTTAGGCCAGTTTCTTTTGTGATATAAATTTCCCTAGGTACATATTTATGCAGTTAAATCAATAACTATTTCATAATCTCACTAAATACTTATGTAACTTAATAATTCCAGCCATTATGATGCATCTACTTAAATATGTATTTTATGTAGGGGCATTTAAAAATGCAAATTATAGGGATTATTTTCCTTCAGGCTTTGTATTTTTCTGTTGCATCAGATAGAGAGTAAGAAAATTAACCCACAAAAAATCCTACTAAAGTAATAATGAAGATCTGACTTATATCCGGTAAAGATAATTTGTTGATAAGACTGCATGGCTCGCTTGAACTCATTTTGCTTTCTCTGTTTTCTGTAGTTGATCTTTTAAACGCAGCCATGGTAGCATAAGGACTCAGTTAGGGAGAAAGTTTCCACCTTTGCCACAGTCACCTACTTTTGCGTCTTTTCCTAATGCCGCATTGTTGTCTTTTGTAGGTACGTTTTCTACCCCTCCTGGCTCCAGAGCACCCAGAGATTGCTTCTTTTTATTTTTAATACTTTGAAATTCAAAATCGGGATTGATAATACTGTGTTGGGAAGCTGCTGTGTAGCTTCTCTTCGTCTTTACCACGGAGGTTTGATACCTGACACTTTTAATTTAATTTAATTAGGGAGGCAGAACCCCATCTTGGTGTTCATTAAGGGGATTATTCATCAAAGTTATTGCTTCCTTGATGGAGAATAACAATATCACTCGCAGTGGCTGATGTTGCTCTCATAATTATATTACTTTCTACTATTTTTCTCTCCAGGGCTTTGTACTTAGTCTCTTTATTTGAAAATTTTAAATTGAGGGAAGCGTAAACTTCTGGTATAGCAAATTCACGAGGGCCACATTTATTTTAGTCTAGTAGCTTTATGTCGTGTAAATGCTGCGTAGAATTTTTTTTTCTGCTTTATATTGGTTCTCTGCGCTGTCTTTAAATATTTGTATTTCTTTCAAGCTTAGCTGCACTTCGGCTCGGGGCCTGAGGTTTCTGGCTGCCTGTTTGCTGATGTAGCTGAACTCTGCCGTGCTGAAATCCTGCAGAGCTCGCTGTAGTAAGGAAACCTGGATGGAGCAGGGAGTCACCATGGGGTTTGCTGGAACAGAGTCGAAATCTAATGTAAAATTAAAAAGGGGGGGGGGGGGAGCAGACTGTTTGCAAAAGTTATCTTTTGTAACACAGCCCTAATCAAATATTCAGAAAATGACAGCTTTAAAAATAGAACAATTGTCCTTTTAAAACATGACTAGTTTGGTTAATTTACCCCCAAGTATCCGGTGTCTGTGACTCAGAAAAACCCTTATCTACTAAAGGGGGAAAAAAGAGCATTGCAGAAAAGGTGACAAGTTTTCACCTCTTTCCTCAGAGAACATTTTAATTCCACTTTAATCAGTCTGCCAATAAAAGAGTACTTGGCTTTCAAGGGGAAACAAATCAAAATATGCATTTATCAGTCATGAGGCAGAATTCAATCGCTCACAACTGATGAACTCCAAAAGGAATGAAACTAGTACTATCACGCTGCCTTGGTGGGTTGCTTTGTACTATCAAAGAACTGGTACTATCTTTTTCTGCCACATCCACTGTTTGTCTGTCATCCCTAATTATGGCCTTTCAAAAGAAACGCTTCATAATTGCTGTTAATGGTTAAAATAAAAAATTTTGCATCTAGATAACTAAATAATGTTCTGGTGTGTGCAGATTTGTATGCTCTGCAGCTGCCAAAATAACTAAAGGAAGAAAAAAATTAGCCAGAGATGAGGCAGAGGAAAGAGAAAGAGGTTGCAAAGTGGTACTGTCAGTGTTATCGTACAGGGCTCCTACAAGGGCATGTCACGGGCCTGCCTTATTAAAATAAAACTTTATTTTCTACTAGGAGAGGAGACTTCAGGTTCCCGTAGTGCTGCACAGGTGGGCTCTCATTTCAGACTCCTCTCTGCGGCTCTGGTTAAGAAAGAAGAGCCTGAAGTGGAAAGCAGTTGTGGGGTTTGGTGTTGTTTTGGGTTTTATTTTTTTGCATCGAAGCAAAGTTGGATGCTGTTTCGCGTATGGGTGTTTCTAGGTTGTGGGAATTGGTTGCTCTGGGTTTTCTGCTTGTTTAGCATGAGGCGAACACATTGCTCACTTTATTGATATTAAACAGAGTCGTCCTGATGGTTACAGTAGTTAGACTACAGCATTATACACAAAGCTGAATCTTTCTGGTGAGAGAAACTGCATTCTTTGAGCTTATCTTGCTCCCTGCGCTGGAATTTACATGCGTAACTACCAGTGCATCAAGATGAGTTTTTCGCCTTTGTGTGGTTTGCATCTCAATGAGGGTGGAGAGGTGCAGTCTGTTTAGCTTTCCTTCTCCCTGCCCTGAAAAATGGTTAAAACTCACCTCATACTTTATTTATGCTTTGTTCCATCCGACTTCTCTTCTGCTAGTAAGGATTTATGAGGCCAGAAAGCCAGAGCCAAACTGCTCTTCTGTTTCATTTTCTCCATTTCTCGTCCTTGTTTGCTTTCTTTTCGATTTTTTGCTCCCTGTGCAGAACGCGCTTTCCCCTGCCTGACTGCGTCCCCCTTCAGGGCAAGGCTCGGGCACATCCCCAGACGCTCGGCTCCCCTAACACAGCACCATGCCTTGTCAAAGCCCATGCCTTGACTCCCGTGTCCTGGGATCGCAGCCTGAAACTGGTTGGGCGAAATACCAACCTTGGCGTGAGTTTGATGTGCAAAAACACCGGGATCTGACCTCTGTTCTCTCCTTTTCCCCTTCCTGTGGTTCCACAGTATCTCGCTTGTGTTGCCCCGGTCTGGGGAGCTTTCTGCTCTCCTCCGTCCCACTGAGCTCCATCCTCTCTTCGGATCTCACCTCCTGACCTCCTTTTTTTTTTTTTCCCCGGGAGTCGATTAGACAAAGGAGGTACGTTGTCATGTGGATGGTACATACAAATAAATTGCATTGTATTTTTTCTCTTTTACGGTTGATTTTAATCTTGTGTTTCAAAAGCATGCTAGTAGCAGTTGCAGATAAAAGAAATACAAAGTAGGATTGTTAAAGTGCCTGTTTGGGTCACGCATTTGTGAAAATGAATGTGTTGATACTGCTTGAACAGATAGGACAACCTGCGATACTCCGAAATTAAAAAGCGAGGAGAAACAAGGTGGAAACGCGATGGTGGGGGAGAAACTTTCATCTCTTCCTTTCGAGATTGCTTACGTCAGTCGTAGGGTAGTAGGAGTAAAGGGGTTTGTGTGCTCAGCTATTAATTTCAGGACTGCTTATATTTAATTGACGTGAAACCAAGTGTGCTTGATTTAAAAGATATGTTGCACCGCTTCGGAAAATGAAGTTTAGGAAAACCAAGTCGAACTGTAAATAAAAATAAGTTTATAAAAATACTCTTATGGCTGCTGATAAATCATTTAGGATTATAACTTGCTGTTGCTTAAATAAACAATTGACTTTACAAACAACAGATAGTACAGAAACAGAAAGTTTTCAAAATAACCTTTATTTTTAAATGAGAGCTGAAGGAGAATCATAAAGCCTTGCATGGGGCTTCTTACATTTCACTTAGGCATTTGCATTCATGCTTTTGTCGGATAGACCTTCACAGACTTCGTGCTCTCATACATGTTGCTTGAATTCTTGCCCCTGTTGCCCAATTTTCTGATAATGTACTGCACTCAGGAAGTACTTATATGTTCACTCTGGGAAAACATGGAAACGTTATTCCTCTGTTAGGTAATTTTGCTCTAGAAGTAATCTGCTGAAGGTGGTAGTGTATTATGTATCTGAACCACTTGGAATATTGTATATACAGGCTACTAAAGTCTTAAATTAAAATGTTCGTACTGCTATGTGTGAGTATAGATAGTTCTGTGTTTTCCAGAGAGCTGATGATGAGAAAAATGATAAATCATTAGTGCTAAGGAAGGTATGTCACATGAAGCTTGAAGGAGGAGGAGTACTAGGTAAAGGATGAGTCAGAAGCTGACAAAGTTCTTCAGAATTTGGTAATTAACAGAAGTGAAAGTAGGAGTCAGCAGGAGCTGGAATGACAAAGGTCTCTAACTTCTTTTAAGAATGCAGAAATCCAGGTATTGTAATGTCGGGTCTGTATCCTGATAGAGGATTTGGTTTGTTATCCTGTGTGTGATAGGTAAATGCCAAGTATATCACAGAAAAGTATGAAATGTCCTTTGGAGGACCACTGTAAATATCTTCCACCCCCCCCCCCCCCAAAAATGTGGTTTCCCATACCTCTCTCTGTAAGCCTTGTGTGCTGAATCATAAGGACTTAGAAATTTTCTTTTTATTAGAGCTTTGGCTAGTCTTACTAAATGTGTCAAATTATGTCCAAGTTTTTAACGAACTTTAGAGGTGCTTAGCAACACAGTTTCAGCATTTAGTGGTACACTTTTGGGATGGGGGAAAAAAGATGCATTTTTATACTGTCATATTTGGCAAATAAATGCCTGATTTATCTTTACCTTCTCTGTGCCTCTACCTATACAGCTTTTCTCTCCCCACCCACCCCCCTTTTTGTTTTTGTAAGTAAGCATGTAAGATGACCAGGTACTTGTGTCACGACTCTGGCCAGCGAATTCTGCCCTTGCGCGTCTAATTAGCTGCCCTGTTATATTGCCATATTATGTTGTATGGCATGTAACAGCCACCTATTGTTATTATTTTTTCCTGACCCTCTTATAAAGGGAAACCACAGTAATTGAAGGGGCCTCTGATTTTGTAGCCCTTTTGCCAGATGCATTTGTGTATGTTACTTCAGTATTCTCAAGCAATTTTTATTACGCTTCTCATGGCCAAATCTTGTTCTCCACAAGATTAGTAGGAAGTGTCCCCTTTATTTCTTTGGGGGCAGATTTTGCTACTGTGCATTTATAACTTCAAAGAAAGCAATAAAGAGCTGGTCCCCGTCGTTGGAGCAAAACACACTTGAGTGAAAGGTCAGAAAGAGGTAGCAATGCTAAGAAATGTCTCTGAATGTCAGAATTAATTAAAATATTACTTTATTTAAATTACTGATTTCATGGCATTATTCTAATTCATGGAGCCTTTTAAAGCCATGAGTTCTATTTGGAAATATTACCACTAAAAAGCACTGGGTGCCCAAAAGCTGTGGGTTTGGGAGTTTTTCTTACTATTTTTTTTAGGAGATGAGTAACTTGGGGTCTGTCTAGTTTACGAAAGCATAGATGTTAGGCATGAAGGAGAGATTGATTCAAGACCCTTTCCTTGCTGCTTTTTAATCTTCTGGAATGACTGTATATTCTTAACCTTATAAGTGAATGAAGTTGGAAACTCAGCTATCCCTTAAAAAAAACAAAAACAAAAAAAAACACAACCCACAACTTTGATGCATTGGGTTTCAGAGAAAGACGCCACCGCCATCGCCTGCAGTGTGGTGGTAACCTAAGGGTCAGGAGAACTTGAACTGCAGCATTAGGTCTGTCGTTACGTCTATCAAGCTTTTCCTGTGAACCGGCGCTCCCTGCACCGCTGACTCGGGCTCGCAACGCTGCTGCCGCCGCCGCCGAGTTTTCAGAGCAGCTCCTTCCTGGGGTGTTTGGCACGAAAGAGAAGAGAAATACGTATCGTGCGCTGGTTTCGCCTCCTCCGGTCGGAAGGAGCTTTTACCTTCCCATTTCGCTTGCTGCCGAGAACTTCGCCTGAGCTATTGTGGTGGGAAGTAGTGCGATTTAAAGAGAAATATGTTTTGGCATGCCATGTTTATCTTACGATAGGAGTTGTTAAGTGTCTAGCATACAGCTTGTTTTTGCTACGGACTAAAAAACTCGATGCAACATTTCAGATTTTATTTGATCCAGCACACACATTTTGGTGCTCAATGTTCAAATCAGTAACAGCAAAATCCAACTTTCCATAAGTAACTACTAGCTCTTAGCCTCCTTTTTCAGATTGTGGTATTCCATACCGCTTTAAAATATGGTCTAATCTTTGTAGGAGTGGCTCTGTTGTAAGCGTTCATATACTAAGCATGTGCCTCATTCAAAAGCTAGTTTAAAAACTTATCTGGTAGCTGACCTGGAGGACAGACAGGTTGCCTTTTGAAGAATTTCCCCCAGTATTGTTATTTGGGTTAAACTTGGCTTAAAACTTAGTACTTTCCAAATTAGACAAGAATACCAATTAAAAAAATAAGAGTTTCGTGAAATAGTAGCTTCTGGTTTTGAGCATTACAAACCCAAGGAGCCGTTTACACTTTGGATTTTACAGTTGTGATGATGCACAAGATGATTCAACCAGACTGAACCTCCAATCAGTTTAATGTATTCAGGGGTTTCTTTTTTTAAGCCAGAGGAATCACTATAACATTTATTTCAACCTTCAGTATAATAGGTAATAGATTTCTCATTGGCTTGCGTTGTATGGAGTCTGGGATGTTTGGAATTTTAAATCTTATTTTCCCCTCTAATATTGCCTGTGTGCACCTCTTGCAGCAGACAAATGCTTTCACTGGCAGGGCAGGCTAAGGAGCACTTACTGATAAGGAAAAGTGACAATGAACTTCAAAAGAAACAACAACAACAAAAAAACCCCAAACCTAAAACACACAGTGTTTGAAAGCCTGACCTCTGCTAACTTGACCCTCTGTTTCAGGGCATTTTGTCTGTATTGGACGCGAAGGGGTGGCTGCGGGTCTGCAGCGACACAGCAAGTGAGCACCGAACCCCATAACTGAAAACTCAGTGATTGAGACTTCATTATTGGAATATCTTCATTATAGTTTTTATTATTTTGTTCCTTTTGATTTTTTAAACTTCTAGATGTGCTTAAAGCACATTACATTCATAACCGTGTGAACTAGAAAGTGTTTACAGTGAAAGCCAGGTCCACTCATGCAGTCTCATGGACCTGCACATAAAGTCCAGAGAGAAACGCAAAATACCTCTTTTTTAAAAAAATAAAAAGTGGTCAAATTTAGAAAACTTCTAATATGCTTTTTTCCTCTCTGTTATTTCCCTTAGCTTCTTGGATTAGGAAATTTAGTCGGGAGAACTATATACGGTTTGTATTTTTAATACTCTCCCAGACCATTCATGCCCTTCCAGGGATTTCTCAGGAGTTACAAGGGGACACCCCCCCAGCATGAACAAAGCGTTTGGTTATTTTGGGAGAAATTTCTCGTTCCCAACAGTTGGAGCAGGAGCAAGACGTGGGCTTTCTTGCTCTTGCTGCCTTTTTTCTTGGCAAGGCGGGGAAGGACCAAGAAGGAGGGGGAGAGGGAGTACCTGGTAGCTCTCAGGTGGTGGAAGCAGGGGATGGAGATGCACGATATCGTTAGGACCGTAGGGAGGCGTTTGGATCTCAGCAGGAGATGCTGAACGACAGCACCGGTCCAGTTACTTCTTCTGCCTCACTTGCATGAGAGTGCCTTACGCAACAGTTTGTTTAAACGAAAAGAAGAGAAACATTTTTGTAAAATGGGGAGAAGAGGTAGCACAGTGTAGCGGGACATCATAATAGAAATTGTCTTTTAAGTGTAGTAGATAAAGGAAGTGCTGGGGGTGCAGGTAGCCTAATCTGGAGATCTCGGTGAAATGCCAGTTGTGTTTGGTTTTGTGTTTGTGTGTATGTTCCCTGCATTGTTAGATGCTTCTGTGTCTGAAGGAGTGCTAGCTGCTGCAGGAGCTTCAGAGAGGTATGAAAAACATTCCTTCTAAAAATACTGGGAAGCTCCCTCCACCCCCATTGTTTATTGGAAACTTTTCCCCCCTCTTAAGATATTTGATTATGGTGTAATGCAGCTAATTTAAGCATCTGTTTATCACTGCCTGGCTAGACTGAATGTGAAATTTCAATTGAATTACCTCCCAAGAGAGCTTTGAGCTCTGAGGGTAAAACAAATCATTTTCTCTCCGTTCCCCTGGGACTGTCAATAAAAAGAATTCATCTAAATAGTTTACATGCGTTTTGAAATGTTGCATCTACTAGACTTGGTTTTGTTGTTAGTGGAAAATTGCCAATGTGAGTAGAATATCAGCTTTAACTCGACTATGGCAGTGTTATAGCATGGTAGTACAGTGTCTGGAAAGGCTACAGCTGTGAAAGCATTTGCATTTAAGTAATTCATATTTGATCAATAAATGTGCGTGCTTTATTTTAGAACAGAAGATAGCGTATAAACCTGAGCTTACTGCAACCTCAGGCATAAGATGCCACCACCCCAGTAGATTCTCCAGCTCTTACAGTTGGTGTGTTACAGTAAGGTGAATTATTGCTGCAGGCTGCTGGTGGGACTCTGTGAGCCCCTCATCACCACCGCAGCTTTGTCTGCTCCTAAATATTTGTGTGTGCACACGTTATTAAAAATATTTCCGCTTCCACAAGAAACAGTAGATTTTCTCTTTTATTTGTCATCATGTCAACAAAGATCTGGGAGAGGGCAGAGTACAGGTTTTTCTTGCTCTGCAAGAAAACTAGTTACTAGGTTTACATCTTCTCTGTCATTTTGGTAGTGTGAAGAGAGGAGATTTTTCCTTCTAGTTTGCCTTACTTAGATTTGAAGTGAAACCTGCTGCCATCCACATGCAGAACACCTGCAGATCTGATTTGTAGGTGCTTTTACCCCAGACTGGGCTTCTCTGCTGGGGGTCAGGTGCTGTCTTCACTCGAACTGGGACATGTGGATGTGTCCATGACCTGCAGGCAGCAATCCACGTACTGGTGATGTCCCAGTGTCTCCCCGCTGCTCCCCCTAGAGGACAAGCAAGTTCTCCCCCAGCTGAGTTTGCTGACTGGGAAAGAGCCCTAGACTATCTCAATATAAATAACTGGGCTACATTTCCAGATGCAAGCGAGGACAAAAAGATCAGGTTTCCTTATGGGAATATCCATGCTAACTTCTGTGCCCGTCACCTGAGTCTCACCAGTGGAACACCACTGTACCCTTCAGCTCGGACCTTTGGGCTTACTTGGAGCTGCAGAGTACAGGCTGAGGGTAATTTCATTCAAGCAGGAAAACCACAGTCCCAAGAGTAATAAAATTGAAAGGCGTCATGACAGTGTGAATGCTTGTACCCCAGCTATTGTACCCCAAACCAGCGTGCAGGTAACCTAGACAGCGAGCAGACCGCAGGGAGGTGGATGGCAGAATTTGTTTTGCTAACACCTCTCCTGTTGCCAACAATTCCAGCTGAGAGTTAGAAGAAGGTCCAGCTAGCGGTAGCAAGATGCTTCATCAGCGAACACCTTTACACCAGTTTCCCTTTTATGATGTGGATAGTTCAAATTTGCTCTCGTACAGGTATTCAAGCAGTGAAGAAAAACTTCTTTAAAGATCTTCTAGTAGTGGTAGCAGTAAGAAGATCGGAGGTACCCATGCAGAGCGAATGCCTGTTGATTATTTTGGAGTGGAGACGTGTTCAGACCTGCAGGAGCTAGCCCAGGTTAGCAGCTAAACTCATGTCATTGCCCTGTTAATCTTTTGGTCTCCTGTCCTGGTTCTATTTTTATTGATTATAAAAACCATCTCATTATGTTAAGTGGGATCATTTTAGATGGCATAGCAGTTGGGATGACAAAAATCAGAGTCCAAAAACTGCGCAAACTTTTGAATAAAACAGATGAAAGCTTGTAAGAAATTTTAAGAGTTCACTTGTTCAGGAGTTTGCTGTTTCTGCAGTCATTCTGATAGTTGGTCATGTTTAATGGCAAAGTCTAAGGAAGTAAAATGTCATGTACATAGCCAGTATATTTTCATGACAGCTATCATCATAGGGAGGGTTTGAAGAGAGGGTCACGATATTGCTTGTTTACTTGTCAATATTTTCTTTAGTATAGGGGATTGACTGTATAAAGTACTTGTTTGCAGAAGCAGTAAAAGTTATTCACAGATTGCAACAGTCTAGGAATGATTAAGGTTTTAAATTATGTCAATATTCATCATGAGCAGCAAAGACGTAATCATGGTAAAGACCATTCTGGCTTTTTATTCCAAAACAGTAGTAGACCAGAAGTCTGTGGGTACGTTGAAGCTTTGGCCCATGTTGTGAGATGGTAATAGTCCATATTTCCTTTCTGGCTCTAAATACGGAACTGTTTTGACAGTTTAAGTATACTTTAAAATGATTAATCCTGACAGAGTTGATAGTAACCTAAGAAAAATTTTTTTAAACCCCAAAACTGCATTTTATCATAATGAGTAGCTCACACTGTCAACAGCAAAGTCCCGTTACTGTGTGTAAATGGGGTTTAGAGACTATCACGATAAGAAAGGACAGGTCTTGTAATTTTAAAGTACATGACAAGAAGTAGAGTTAGCCCCTTCTCCAGAGCCATCCATAGTCTTCCAGTGTGCCCCCAGCCCAAGGTGCTTCACCTGTGCCTCTCTCACCTTGCTTGTAAAACAACATTAGGAACAAATTTATTTTTGAGATCCTTGAACCAAAGTGGTCTTTTAGGAGAGATGTGCAAAGATACCAGCCGCTTAAGATAAAATAGATACAAGAGTTTGTGTAAAGTTAAAAGCAAGCAGCTACATGGGAATAGTCTTGGAGTGTTTCCAAATACAAATGAGTCCTGTGTCACAAAAAGTCAGAAGTCTCCCTTGAGTGAAGATCATTACCCTCAGGGTGCATGTTGGTCACTCTTTAAAATTCTTATAAAAACAAAGAAATTAATTATCCAGTATAAAAATGGGGCATACGTCTCCTGGCAAACATTCAATTAACTTTTTAGTGCTTGCTACTTAATGTTGTGTTTGACCAGTCGAGCATTGAGAACGACTTTCCTTTGAAAGGGAGCTGGGGTGGAACGTGGCATTGCGCTGGAGCTTTGCTCCGGCGGCCAGTTGTGGCTGGTCATCAACATTTTTCCCATGATCGTTGAGTGTGGAGCTAGTTATATTTTACTTATGCATGTGAGATGTAATTTGCTTTGGGACAGGTTTTTTGTAGGCTGGATGATGTTTTATTGAGAATATAGTTTAGCTAGTTTTGCAATCATAGACTGGATTGCAGTGGTAGAGCATGAACTACCAATTAAAAGTGACTGTATAATACTTCTAATTCCCATGACTAATGGGCTGAAAATATGGAGCTCTTTGACCTGGATCCAATCCAAGCTAAAGATGAATTATGTCACATAGATCACATTTTGTACTGTTAAAATGGCAAACGGTGCAAGTGTAAACCCCAAAATTTAAGAAATATTGACTTCCAAAGGATGAGGTGACATGATGATGAATATATTTTGAGAGTAATGCATGAAAAATGCTTGAAGAACTATTTTTTTTAACTTCTACCTATTTGTGTACCCATCGATACCATTTATAATCTCCTTTCACCATTAATCTCCTGCTGCTTTGCTAATAAATGATTGTGTACTGAAACAATTGGAAGGGAAAGATTCTCTGGGTTTTTTTTTATTGAGTGCCCCATGTCCTTTAGATTGGCAGTATAAATCTCATTGTCACAAGATACATCTTTTTTTTTTTTTTTAAGTGTACCCTGTATGTAGAGATTCTCAAATTGATCTTTGATCATCATATATGTTTTATATTTTTTTTCTTAAAAGGATTGCTTATACTGTTAAATTTGGTGTTAAATCCGGTAATCTAAATAGCCAAGTTTTGTTGTTCTTGTAGCAGAACAAAATTAAATATCTGTGGGTTACACTTAAGGCTGGTTGGACTGCTAAAAGCTGTATAAATATGCAAGGCGCCAGAGCTTATGTGAAGGAAAGTGCTCTGCTCGTCAAACGAGGGAGTGATTACGTGGCAGGGCAGTAGGAGTTCTCTTGGAAACAGGGGAAATTATCAGCGTACCAGGACAGAATGCAAAGGTCGATCTGCTGAATACAAATAAAGTATTGAGCACCAGGTTCTGCCTCATGGAGCTGGCGCTTTTGGAACCACTGTGATAAATGCACTGATAAATTCGAGGGAATGAGTGCTATTGCAAAAGCCTGATGAAGGCTAGAAAGTGTCCAGCTAGTAGGAATTGCATTGCTTGGTCAGGCACAATGAAATTAAATAGAATTTGCTTTAGTGAAATTGCATCGAGGATGATTAAAGGTGCTGCTGGGAGAAGGTGGTGATCACCTTTCACTGAAGCCACTTCAGTGACTCCGTCGCTTACTCCTTACGTCCGTTTTGTTTTTTTCTCCTTTGCTCATTTCCTCGAACTTCAAGGCTCCTCTCCCTCTCCTGTTCCCTTCCACCGTCGCGTTGTGCCCCTGCCCCGAGCCTGGAGGTGACACCAAGGCAGCTTCAAAGAGCAGGGAGCTCGTCAGCACCGTTCCTTGGGATCGTGAGAGTTTGCCCAAACGCACCAGGTCCTGCGCTTGCCCCTTACCGTCACACAGCGTTCTGCATTCCCCTGTTCTTTGATAATTGCGTTTTGGGTCAAGATTTGGCCTTTTAGCTTTGCTGTCAACAGCTCCAAAAAGCTGATCCGCGTAACGCAGCACCTTCTTACCTAGGTGAGCCCGAGACGTGCAGGTTGGAGCTGCTCTCCGCTCCATCCACAGCCCCGCTGTTGGGATCTGCGGTCGGGATTCGAGTCTGTAGCTCGTTTCCAGCTGAGTCACCGAGCGGTCTCTGATCCCTAGCTGCTAAAACCACCTCTGGTGCGGTATCGCGTGCTTCTCGCCTCTGGGGCTAAACTGCTCTTTGGATGTTTTCTTGATGCAGAAGTCTGCAGAATAGTCCAAGTCAAACTCCTGTTGGTTTTGCTTCAATATTTTTGCATTTTGCGTTACTTTTTAGGGGCCTTTGGCCTCATGGGTGTCGAACAATGGATTGTAAGAGAATTCACGTCTTTCCAGTTGTTTCGCTTCCCTAAAATATGATGGCAGAGCAGCGCCCAGCAGCCACAGCTCCGCTGTGTTTGCGGGGGAACTGCGATACCATGAATGTGAAGTTTGAGTGACTTGAACTGGGTTTTGCCCCAGATGGGCTGACAGTGTAACCAGTCTTTTAAGGTAAAACAAAACACACATGCACACAGAAATGCATACGTATATAACTACGCATGACATCCATATGTTACCAAGATGAGACGGTATCTCTTTGACTTTTTTGTTTCCGTTTTGATATTTAAATGGTCCTCTGGCAATGGGGCTGGAGTTACATACTCTAAATAAAGACACCTTCGAACTCATATAAGACGACCTTGGCACTGTAAGTGGAGCCTATTTCCTCACTGTATGTGTTTTCCTAAACAGTTTGACGTTGTACCTCTTCTGCTGCTGGTTATTGCTAGACTAAGAAGTGTAAGGAATATTTTTCATGATTACAGTTGTTGGAGCAGTGCATGCAGAGAATATTCGGTCATTTATTCCCTCTTCATTTTTGTAACAATTGTAGCATGAACTAATTATTTTCTCAGCTTGAGATGTATGGGAGTTGCGTTTGATAACAGTTTACTTTACAGACTCTTTTTTGAAGGAGTGACCTAAGCATGGACGTGGGGTCTTCTGCTCTGTTCCCTTCAAAGGCGTAGGGAAGATCAGGGGCTTTGCCGGGGGGGGAGAAGAGCTCAGGCAGTAGATTGGTACGCCGCCTTCATCCATGTATGAATATCCAGGTGAAAAGTTAATGCTGCCACTAACGGGATTATCTTCTGCTCCATGCTGGCATGTCCCTTGCATTGCCCAGACAGCAGCAGGGGTAGCCAAATGGAGCCGCGTGGCTGTGAGGAGGTAGGGAGAGAGAAAAGCAGAGATGTTTCAGCAAAGAAATCAGCACGCTGTTGGGTTTAAACCGTTTCTCTTTGCTTATCCCGGGAATCGGAGCCACCAAAATGCTATCTTCTTCCTGCCGTTGACTCCCTTCCAAAGGATTTGCTGTTGGCCGGTACGAAGGAACCTCACGTACACCGCGGAGCTTGAAATTTGCACCAAAATGAAGCTGTATTAATAATAATAATAAAAGAGTTCCAGTTTCCTACAGATTTAAATTGGCTCAGTAAATTTGACACAACGTTTAGCTTCTGAGGTGATAATGCATCAAATTACACTGTGTGGTTATTTTTCATGGCATGTCAGTAAAATAGAAACTAATATTCTATATTGGTATTTCAGAAGATGTTTCTTCAGAGGGGTAAGCTTTCAATGAGGATTTAAAGACTGTTAATGTAAATGTGACCATTCTGTGTATTTTTCAATTCAAGCAGCCTACTTCTATTATGGAGAGAATGTTAACAACTTCATATTTTGGTTTAGAGTTATAGATGGTAGAGTTTTAGAACATAAACAGATGCTCTGTATGGCAAAAAATATTTGAAATAGCCCTTGAAAGAGTTCATTATCTTCATACTTCCATAACTTCATTAGTTCCCTAACTTGCTTATTGCTCAAGCAGCATTTGCTGGGTGCTTCGTGTGCACACAAAGGGGCAGTTTTTGCCCTGAAAAGCTCAGTCTTGGGGCATCAGATGTAGCATTTGATAATGCAGGAAGCAATAAACGGTGACCAATTCTGTACAGTTTTAACTGTAACGGATGGTTAAAAAAATTCGCAAGCTATTCTTTAACAGAAGATGAGGTTCTCAGTCGCACTAATACTTTTCTTGAAAGGGATTTTGCTTTCTGTAGAAAACTACCTTTTTGTGGTAAACCAGAAAAGTTTTTTTTTTCTTGTAGGGAAGAGTTCTTTGCAGGAAACCATTTTCTGACCAGCTTTAAAATACAGAGATTGCAAAGACCCCTTACAGTTTTTTCTCATCACTCCTAAGGAGACTAAATGCTAAACTATCAACATTATGTAAGGTTTACTGAAAGCAGTAAAGGTCCTTGCTTTTTTATCCTTTTCCTATGCTCCAGAAGAGGAAGAAAAGAAAATAAAATATAAATACCAGGGTATTTTTGCCCCCAGAGTTGTTATTGAGAGCTTTAGCTGCTTCAGTGCTTTCCTGTCTTCTCTCCTCTGAAACTGTGCTCATTGGTCCCGCTTACAGCAGCCTGCATGGTGATGGCAGCAGCCTAAAAATTTAAAAATGTGTGGGACGAGAAGAGGGAGAACAGGAGGAGGTTACGTTGGCTTTTTCCTGGAAAATGTGACATTTTCACCAAACGTTGATACAGCAAAAGCTCCTCAAGGGAGAAACCAGAGTTTCGATTTGGAAATGCTGCTGTAACGCTGCATGGAAGTCGTCGCTGGGTTGACTTTTGTCCCTTCTCTTCCTGGTCTGGGTTCCCTGGGTGGACTTCAGTTTCTTTGTCCGAATGACTGTGTCTTTTCATTGAGCTGTGCTGGTAAACCAGAGAAAACAGTCTGGTTGGAAAGCTGCGTGTATAGAGAGCAGCAAAGAGGGGGGAAAAAAGAGGCACTGAACTGCGGTGCCTGTGAGATACAGGGATGGTGGCTCTAGAAGGCTATATTGGGTTTTCATCTTCTAATCAAAAACCAACCTCGTGCTTGCTAGTAGCACTTAGTGTTTGCTGAATTGTGTGCTTGCCCACTAAGCTTCCTTTACCATACGTGCAACATCAGCATTTGTTGGTGTTAAAGCAAAACAATGTCAGAAGGTACTTCATTAATATAATGATGGGTCTCTTTGGATCACCCTATAAATATTTGTCGCTTCAATACCAGGTATCGTTCATCATCTTTGTTGCTGCAATACCAGGAATCATTCCCAGACCCTGCTGCAGCAGCTTAGGTCAATTTGTGTAGCAAATCAGTGGCCAGACTAGTATTGGCACATAAGATTTCTTGATTCCTGGCCTCTTACCTGACCTTAAAGAGCAGGCTAATAATTTTGAAATAATTGGTGGCTTTTAGGGTTTTTAATGAAAAAAATAATATTTGTGTATTTTTTCATTTTGGCAGTCATCTGTTCAGAGGTCTCAGCCCAAACAAGCAAAATCGGAGTTATGATAGATGAATAAACAACTTTGTTGATGTTCTCAGTTATTGGTAGTTGCTATAGCAATAGGCTGCCACAGATTCCCGTATAATGGTTCTGGTACGTGGCTGCTCACCACATCAGTCAGATCGGAGGTGCATCCTCCTTGGTAATGGAGATGGTAAAAATATCTTAGCTATGCATAAACCATAAAATTGGGTTTTCATGGTACTTAGAACGGTAAAAGTTGTATGTCCGTGTGTTTGGGGTTTTTTTCTGTAGCAGTACAAAGCATGAATCAATTCCCAGAAGTTTGTCCAGTGGGGTAACTCCAAGTGAAGTATTTTTTTGTTACAGCATCCCTGTGCTTGGTCTGGCTAGTGCCAAAGTAACGCAGCTGTGTAACTGTGGTGGAGGGATCCCGTTTCGCAATATGTTTTTAAGACCTTAAAACTTTATTTGAAGGGCAGGAGCAGAACTCTTGGAATGTGCTTCCTTATTCTTAACCTCAAAGTCTCAACTCCATGAGCAGTTTGATGGCATGGGATGGTTTCTTCTTTCTGGCTCTATACAGTGGCTTTTCCCAGGTTCTAGCAAGTTTTTCGCTAATTCTAAATTGTGTATTTGCAGGCTGCTCGTGGTGCGTATTTCCCTCCTCACCAAATGATAGCTTTTCACGTAGCAAGGTGTAGCCCTCCGGATCTTCACCTCCAGTGTCATGGGAGCGTGTTTTTTGGAGCGCTCAATGCATCAAAATTTGACCCAGCTGTGTTTATTTCAGTGTGTGGTCTTGTACACGGGTAAGGACATACAGACGTAACCAGTGCCTTCATTCGAATCTCACGTTGCTCATTCAAATGAACTGTGCCGTGTCTGAACGGCTGATCGATAGCAGGTCGGTCCCTTCCTTAGACAGGAGGAAATCCAAAGGAAAAATTGATTATTAACACGATGCAGTAGAAATACAAGGACAGAAAAGGCAGGAAATCAGGCTTGGGGTTTTGGTAGCTGTTTTAATTCGGCTACGTAGTCCATAAAATGTCTACAAATTAAATTATGTGCTTTGGTTGTAACATGAATATGGATTTTGGTATACCAAACTCTGCATGCATGGGAAATCTGGGTTTGGCCCTGGAAGAGCTGCGCACAGAGCACAAAACACTTGGGATGGATAGATGGGGATATGCTGCCGGTACAGGAGAGTTTATGTCGAAATATATACTCAAAAATAAACCCAGAACACAGTCGTTTCAGCTACAAAGTGTATTTTCAGGCCTTCATATGGTTGCTTGACTATAATCTCATTAACTTTTTTTTTAATTGAATATGAAGGCAGACTTAAGCTCTGAAATTTAGGCCTAAATATTGGGGTTTTTTTAAATCAAATCAAAATTGCTTCTGTTGAGGGATTTGGTTCAGGATCCACTTTAAACATGTATGGGCATATTCACACTGGCTAATACAGGCTAACACAGATATGTAAGTTATTTGACAAGTGATTACAAATAGGAATCAAAGATCCCTATAAAGCCATTGAACAGACAGACACCTCCAGGAAGATGATTCAAAATGCTGGGTATCTAAACTGGATGTCTAAACAAAATTATATAAATAGCTCAGATTCTCCCCTGTTTTCTTCCCCACCGTGTTCTTCCAACAGAGACTTGTACTAATCCATTAGCAAAAAAAAGGCTGTTTCCCACTTTGTTTCACAGATTGTTTTGGCTTTAAACACAACCCAATCTACAAAAATGCAATGATTTAAGTTTTCATTTTTAATGTAGCTCGTCATTGCTAAATTGAAGAACCCGGGATTAAAAAAAGCACGTAATGTGAATTAAATGTGGTGGTGGACAGTGAGTGTTTTTGTTACAGCAATAGTATCACAGGTTCATTTCCTTTGTATATCTTACTTCAGTTTTGCAAACTAGGATGGGGGTTTTCGAGCTTTTTCTGTATACTTTTCCAGGGGCTTTTGTTTCCAAAGATGTAAATTGAAAGGGATGACATTTCCACGCAAAGAGAAGAAATGTTTATTTTAAGAACACACAAGTACCCAGTTACAATATAACTTGTTGAATCGTTGATGCCAGACTGGCCTTGCTTGGAAGATGAATGTGAATTCGAAAAGGACCCTGTCAAAGTAATCGGACTTTACAGCTTACTCCTATTAGCCAAATCTTTGCTTCACGCTCCTCTGCCTTTCAAGCATGCAGTAGCAACTTTTAAGAAGAAAAAGTTTGCAGCCTTGGTGCATGTGGTGAGGTATTTTCATGGTTTAGGTACAGTTCGTAAGCATGGACCAAGCCTTCCCCTCTGCCCCCTCCCTAAAAGAAGGAAACATGCACCCATAAAACTCGATACAAGCGAAGAGAAGCGAAATGAGCAAAACCTCAGACGAGTTTTGGTTAGAGGGTTGTCGGGTTGGTTTTTTTTTCCCTATGCTGATGTTGCTGATTTATAGACGGAGCAGCCTGTGGCTGCGGCAATAATGTGCCGAGCTCCCGGCCGGGCTCGCTGGTGAGGACGGAGGTGCTGTCCCTGGGCACGGCAGAGATCGATGCCGACTCGATCACGCTTTCAGCTTGCGTGGAAGTGGCAACTGGTTGTTTAAAACAGGCTACCACCTTTTCGTCATGCCTCCTTTCACTGCCAAAGTTGTACGGGTGCAGGGAGTGAGAATATCCTCCTGCCACCTTTCCGGAGGCATTTTTATACCTGTACTTCACTGTAAATCGGAAGAGCAGTAAAACAAGGGAAGGGGACAGCGTAAGGATCAGCTGAGCTACAGCAGCCTCTTCCTGAGGGTGCTTAACCTTGCATATATTATTTTCTTTTTGTCTAACTGTTGCATATGTATCCGCAGAAAATGTGCTGTTAGAAAAATTAGAAGTGGGAATTAAATACTGTGCTACAGGGTGATAGGGCAAAGCTGAGCATTTCTTGTGTAACTTTGCAGAAATGTCCTGCTTTCCACTGATCTTTTATTCAGCATTTAGAGATGTAAGATTTGCAGTCCTTTTTCTGGCATATTTTTTAATACCAGTATGCTTCTCGCACTCTACTTTCCTGTTCGGATTTCTATATTTCTAAATGTGATGTGTATGGACGAGGGTTCATAAATATATATGTTCCTTGACGGTTTCAGTTCATGCATGCGTATATGAATATATATCCCTCGATGGGGTTTCAGTTCTGCTGCAGACGCGATGGATTTCTCCCTCTTTATCAGTGGCACCATTAGTAGAGATAGAAATGGAAACTTTTTCAACTAAAACCAGCTGGGATATCATTGATCAAGATACAGTCTAACCCAGGAAAATGGGGTGTAAGTAGTAATTGGAGCTATAATGCAGTTGAAATTATGTTTTTCTTGCTGTTTGTTTTTAGGATATTTCATGACCCATTCATTCATTCATTCATTCATTCTTGCTCTTTTCCCTTAAAAATATAAATTTTTCAAAGATAAAGATAAAGAGGGTTTTAGGGCTGCTGAAATAACAGATAGAAAGGTTATAATTTTGTTCTTTCAGAAAATATTTAATAATATATTAGAAGTTTATAGAAGGGGAAATACAATTCTCTGAGGAATTTTCAAATCAGTGACATCTTTTTCCTTTAATGTGTTATACTTAACATTGCGGTTTAAAAGCATGGAATGAGACTTCATAGGTTCATGGGTTGTTTTTTTTTTTAAAAAAAAAAAGCAACAACAAAAAACCAAACCTTCCCCAGACACTGGATTTACATTTTAAAAAGAAAACACGTTACAAAGACCCTGCCGTTGACTGTACAGAAATGAGCATTTGATGATGAGTTTCAAAGGAAACAGATTAAGTGGTTAGCAAGTACTGTGGCATTTGGCACGTGTGCAGATTCAAGCAGTAAGTCAAAAAGACACAGATAAAATATTGTCAGGGAACTGGCTTTGTTGCATCTGTTTTGATGACAAAGATCTAATTTAGAAGTATTTTGACAAATTAGAAATGCAGTTTACACCAGCAAGTATTTTTCCCGTAAATTTCAAGTGCCAGGCAGACAAAACGACTTGCCTTGACTATCTCCTTTTCAATACTTAATCTCCATAACTAAGTTCCAGAGTCAGCTCCGGAAACTAATTTACTTTCCTTTCTAAAACACATTTTAAAGACAAAAACTAAACTGTATTAAATATTTACATGTCATCAGTCACTGTAATTACCATAGTGTTTATATTCTGTTTGCAGAGAGTGAGGGAGGTGGTCATGCAACATCAAGAGGCAGTTGATATTTGGGAGACAACTTCTATCGTAGAGTGATCGCTGTGAGGATACTTTGAGGCAAGGAAACACTTTTTCCAATCAAATGCATTTTATTAGAAGATTCAATCATCGATCCTGCCTTGCAGTCCTCCTTTCGCAGTTGGCTGCATGGACATTATTAATTTTCACTACAGGTTAGCCCAGATATGGCTCAGATTTTACCGGTTTCTTCCCTCTGTAGTTCTTTCCATTCTCTCCCTCATCCTAAGTACTTCTTCGCAGCATATGCCAATCGTTTTTATACTCTTCTTTGTAGGAAGGTGATACTAAAAGAGTATTATAGCAGCCCCTATTAAATGTGGAGTCTGTGTGTATTGATTACATGGGATTAGTGATTGTAGATATGTATACACACAAAAATAGTTGTTATATATCTTTGGCCAGTTGACCTCACTGCTGATCAGTCTCCCTTTGGATTTCTAGTATTAACAGCTCCGTAAGAAATTCAGAAAATTGCTTTTTTATTAATTAGTTTTCTGGAAACAGAGGAGAAGTTCTCGCCTTTCTTACTCAATTCTTGAAAGATCCTCTGCAGTTCTTCCTCTATAACACACCAAAGCAGCATCCATTCCTAGAGCAGTGTTTAGGTTCTGTGTACCATGACAGTACATTATCCCAGTTATTCGGAAGGGGTATGGTGTACCAAATTTTAGCTTCTGTAGTTCATAATGTGTCTAACAATGTTGATGTACAAAAAAACTGTTTCCTTTTAAATGAACAAAAATTGTAACAATCCAAGAAGTGTTTCTGTCCATTAGAAGTTTGACAGTAACACCTTGGCTGTGAACAGCTAGAAGAAATTTTAAAAGGTCTGAGTCATTTTTATAAAGCTGAACTATAATCTTTATTTCTAAATACGTGCACACACACATACGCATCACAGTTGTGCTTCGGCTTCTAGCTTCACCCCCTGAAAATGCAATCATCTCAAATCAGGCCAGGAAAACGGTTATGCAGGTATTTTGTATATGCTCATTTTCAGACATAAATCATGCACGCAGTATCTTGGGTTTGTGCTGCGGGAATCCTGAAGCATCTGAAAAGTCACACCTGCATAAGGCTACATGAAGATGCAGTACAGCCATCTCTCGTGAAAGGTAACAGGTAGATGGTTCACAGCCTTTTGCCTAAAACTTTGTCCCCCCGCATGACAGCATGAAGGACTTTGTCTTACACACCCTAGTGTTGTGAGAATTGCAATAATAAATTTAACATCTGAGCAGAGTAAGAAAGCTTGTTTATTTTTGCCTTATTTGCAGTCCCTCCACTCCTACATAGATGCATCAAGCTCCACAGCAGTTATCTTAAAAGGATGAAAAGCAGGTTGGAAATCCCATTAGGATTCCGCACAAGGGTTTCTGAGCACTCCGCATCTGCAAAAAGATTGAATGTTTCATCCCATCCCTTAGGATTGGAGAGGTAGCACCGCTCCTTGCGGTACAGAGATGCTTGTACTGTGAGTTGCTGTTTTTTCCACCTACCCTGGCTGCGAAGTAGTGAGAGTTTTTGGCCACGGTACACACAGAGCCATGAGACCAGATAATTGGCATTTAAAAGTATTGCCAGGATCATGGAAAATTGTGTTTTATTTTCTCATCATTCAGGAGAGTTGTTTATTTAATTTTTTTGACGGTGGCAGTTATAATAAATGTGCTAGTGTTTCAAAAAGCATAATAACACATTGTTTTTATGGGGAAACAGAGCTCCAGAGGAAATGATGGTTTGATTTTGTGCATATTTTCTGCACTAAACATTTTTTGCATTCCTCTTTTTTTTTTTTCCTTTTTTTTTTTGGAATATTTTTCCTGCTTGGTTTAATGCAGCATAACCTCCTCTAAATTTAGTGGGAAGTGTAAACGTATGTAATGCTTTTTCTGTGGTTAGAAAATACATGTAGCATTAAGTTATTAAAGCTTGACTTTAAACTATGTCTTGGGCTAATGATTTTACAGTATAATTGCTTTAGTTAATTTGAAGGCAGGTATACATACAGCTTATTCCATTTTGGCACTATAAAGTTTGCCATTGGTATTATACCTCATTTTTTATATGATTTACATAATTTGTGAAACAGATTTAATATTTTGTGTGTGAGCTAATTAGTTTCTGGTTTAGAGCCTTCATTGTATGTTCACTGGGTTTTGAACACCTTTTACAGTAGCACAGAAGGTCATTGTTGGATCTAAATTCTTTGTAGAGCAATCAATCCTGTTTTAATAAAATAAGTTGCATAATTTTTAATGTAATTAATTTGGGTTACACGGAATTGTTTTCAGCTGTAAATTTGCTGAATTGGAAGAAATACGGTAGTGATGTGTTAATTACTGCGCTGTGCTCTTTCCCTTGTTACAGTATAGTTAGAGATTACTGGACTGTAGATGAGCACAATTTTACGTGCACCTCCAAGGAGCTCTTAAGGGGTGTCCAGCTTTTCCTGGTAGAGGGGGGAAAAAAAGAAAAGGAACGTTTCTGCATAATCTTTCTGCATAACTTGCAGAAGATTCAATGCTAATATGTCGCTAGCATTTCTTAGTAACTGCCAGCTGACAGCAATGCCAGCACTTGCCAAGCACTGAGCTCTTTGGCAGGTGGCAGCGAGGTTGGGTGGCTGAAATAAATGTCCCTTTTCCAGTTCCAGGGGCGCGCCGGAGAAATGGAGCCTCTCCGTGCACAATAAGCATCTTAGAGTCACGTCACACGCCAGCCCAAAAAAGTTCTTTTCCTCTGGTATGTGATTCCTACATGAGGGCACATGCTGGCTGTTTTCCTCTCCAAGGAATTGTTTTCTTGGCTGCCGCCATCCAGTGTTTAACAGTACTGTGCAGCTTTAACGGCTCCTGGCTTATTAGGAGTCTAAACAGTCTCCTGTATCCTTTGTGTCAAAATGAGTGAAAGCTTTGGAAATCATTTTGGGATTCATTGGGCAGGAAAAGGAGTTGCTCGAAAGAGTCAGACCCTGCAGAAAGGCTAACTTTGCAAGTTAAAAATGGACAGTAACAATTCCTTTCCAAAAGTTTTTTGCGTCCATTCCTTGTGCTAACTCAACCTCTTGACTTACTCAGATTATTTCTGTACACAGATTATTTCTATTTTGGATTTTACTTGTCTGTTGCTACTTCTCTTACTACCTGTGTAGCTCACACATGTGTGCTCATGCTTTTTTTTCCTTAGTAGAATAGTTGCACTTAGCACAGAGATAAATTAAAGTTAATGAGAAAGAACCAGAACATGGTGCAGGTTATTTCCCTTCCCTCTGTTTGTGTGCTGTTAGGAACTGGTTCTGGGATTAAAAAAAAAAAAAAAAAAAAATGCAGTCGGCCACAATGCAAGTCCGTATCTCGTGGGACAGTTGCTGTAGGTTGTACCCTGTGTATAACCCTGGATCTGCTAAACGCATTTTGTGGTAGAAGCAAATATTAACAGTTGCCTTCGTGCTCTTTGCGAACATGCATCTGATTTCATTTAACAGCGTACATGAACAGTCTCTCACGCAGACACAGCCATAGATGTTTTCTGATTATTTCTAAGAACCTTGAACGAAGGCTGTGTTTTTCTGACATGTTTATATGTATACATAGCTACAAAAAAAAATTAAGACAAATAAAAAGCCGACTTTTTATTGTTGTGTTTGCAGCCGTTCTTGCTCAGTGTAGAGTTGTTAGACCTTTGCAATACAATTATACCGGTGGAAGCCTTTAAGGCATTTATTTCCAAGTGGGAATACTGTTTCTCCTACTTTAAACAATTAGATGAAGTGTAATCTCACTTTCTTCCTGTGGAATGCCACACTTTTATTGCTATCATTTATCAGTTACAAGATGTAAATAAGACATAAGCTTAGGAGCCTGGCTCAAATAAAACCAGATTGTATTGATTCTTGTGTGGTACAGAATGAAATGGAAAATCATCTGACATCCACTCAGTGTTCATCGAAGCAATTTTTAAAGAATAAAGGCTGAATACATACAATATAAATTCCTTATCTTGTTTACTTGATATACGCATGCAGTTCGAAAGTGAGAAACCTGATAAAAATCGTAGCTAATTGTGCGAGATAGCGCCTAGTATTTTCATTATAGGTGTAAAACGTGAGATGTCGTGGCTTAGTCTAAAAGTAGCTTCAAAGTATGCAGAAACTTTGGAGATGTGCTGACAATTTATTGATGGACGCCTAAAGACAGGGTGAAAAAAAACCCAAACACAAAACTTTCGCATCACTGACAACAAATGAAACGGAGTGAAAAACTGAGGTTTTGTCCATGCAGCAAGTTAATGATTTTCTTTTTTAAAAAAAAAAAAACAAACAAAACCTTCCCCATCCCCCTGCACTGCCAGGGAGACAAGACGGCTGCTGATTTCTTAAAGCCTTAAAGTTAGCTGACCTCCTAGCTGAACCCGACTTTAATGTAAACATTTTCTTGAGATGGTTCGTAGCAGGGCCAGCAAATCTGGAGAATATTAGTGGCGCTGTGTTTGCGGGAAGCAGGAATCCCTTGGTAATTCTCGGGAGCTCTTTTCCAGGCCAAGGCAGCCTGAGACGGAGTTGTGTTTTCAGTTTTGCAGGGTTCGTTGGTAATGCCCTGTGTATCTTTTTAAAATATAATTAGTAAAACACATAATTAGTTTTTGCTTTGAAGTCGAGTTTTTCTTACTTGCTTTTGCTCCGTTAAAACTCTTTATCTTCCCCCACCATAGGTAAATAATATGATAGCATAATATTCGTGTTGCTTTAGTCGACGACGTTTTGGCGTTGGTATACGAACCTAAACAGAAGAGAGAAATTAGAGCAGGGCTTCCTCAAGATCACCTCTCTTTGCAAGAATATTAAGTTCCTGTAATGCTCCACGCTTAAGTGAAATGCGCGGTTGCTGACTCGACCACAGTATTTTGAAGAAAAGTTTTATATTTCTTTGGGTATTTGTTGGCACTTTCAGCATCTTCTTGTGTGCCCATTCTATACAGTATGAATTGGTTACAACATCTGCGTGGTGCGTGATCATGTCAGGTATTTTGCAGGCAGAAACTCGGGGCTGAATTTCTAAATTTTTCTTACCTGCATGCCTTTTTTTTTCCTAAGATATATTGTGTTTAATGTAAGCTTGAGCAATTGTTGAAATGACATGCTGAAATGGGATATAACACTTAGCACTTAATTCTTGCTTTTCAGATTCAAAGCACTTTTCACACATTTATCGATCTCCCCAACATCCCAGTCTGCCCAGTACTTGCTGCAATACAGCAGCATGCCTGGACTGGGTGCACTGGTGGGCAAGAGTCTGACGGACGTCAGTCACTTGTACTTATTACACCCTAGCACATGCTCTGTGTGGTATTACACCAACTATAAAAATCTTAATTTTACTTGCACAAAAAAGCATGTTTACCCATAAGAAACCTGTGCCTGTTGCAGGCAGTTGATTGCTGTCACTGCATGTTGCATGTTACACTGTACTCCAAAAATTGGACTTAATCTGTTTACCCATTAGGTGAAAAACCTTGATAGAATAGACAGATTGATGGAAAGAAACCGTGTGTGTAGTTGATATATTTTTTTTTTCTGTGAAAAAAAATACAGCAAAATTGCCTTTTTGATTCAGAAGGAAACCTTACAATTTTTCTATTATAGAATGTCAGAAATCCAGTTTTCACTTTCAGCACAGGGCAGCAGAGATGGAAAACTCCCTTTAGATCTTTCATTTAAATTATTGAGCAAACTTGCAGAAAGGAGGGGCAGGGAAAAAAGCTAAAGACTGATGTTTTCGGCTTATATTTTTTTATTTTAATTTCAGCAGTATGTACCGTTGCTGTCTTGAGCAAAACTGCCATGAACAGCACAAAACCGGTGCTTTTGCAGAGTTAGAGCAGAACCCAGGCAGAACATTACCAACGTGTGCTGGTTTTCCAAGATGAGTTGCATCAATTAATTGTTCTTCTCTTGCCCTTCTACCCCAGCTTTCTGTAGTCATTGACTGTGCCACGCATTTTCTGGAGCAAGGTTTCACTTCGTTTATCTTTTCTGTAGGTTGTAAGGTGCTTTGAACACTCTGGACGCTAGTTGGAGCATGTGTGACTTCCTGAAATATAAATAATAATGTAAAGGGTTTATGTTATTACATAATAATTTGATTGACATTTCTCAAAGTTGGGGGGGGGTCAGGTTTTGATCGCATACATGTTTAATTGGTGTTAAAATTGGCTGTTGTGTATGTTCATTGTCATGGCTTGTTTTAATACCTCATGTTTGCAGTTGTCCTAGTTTTACCATCTTGAAAGATGGTTTCTATTTAGTTCCCTTAATGTTTTCCACAGTTTGTTTTAAAACCCACAAATTTAGCTGAAGTGTTTGGTTTTTTACTTAAGAATGTTAACTTTGGAAATAAAATATTTCCTGTTTATCAGCAAAAGTGTTTCTTCCCACTTGCTGGCATGATTTCGAAGATGGATTTTTTTATTTCCTTCTCTTACACCGCCTTTCTTTCTTGTGCTAAACATAATAAACCCTGAGCAATGATAAAGCTTATTTAACCCAAATATACCTGCCTCACCTCAAATAAATACAAAATAAATTGGGCAAAAGAAAGAGATAATATTTTTGAATCAGTACACAAACATTGCTCTCTGTAAGATATTCATTGTACTGCAATAAATGGGGAAAATATATTGAATTTATGCACACATGATTGACTTTTCATACAGTGAACCCAGGTTAAACATCTTGAATATGGAATATGAATAGAGCTAACATTTTCATATGAAGCAATAATGAAAATGAACAGAGCTCCATTTCGACTGATAGCAAAGAACATTTGATACTCCAAGGCATAAAATGTGTTTAGTACTTGGGTTTTGTTAAGCTTGACAGAAGCCAGGAAATGGGACAGTACAACTGCTGCATAAAGGCTTCTTCTATACCCGATGACAGGCTTGAGGATGTAACTGGGTAAAAACAATAATGCCACCCGACCGCTCTTCATTCCCTACAGTAAGAGGAGAAGGTATTCATGGCTGCCTGTCGTCAATGGCTTCGCCTCGGAAAATACCGGTCGTTAGGACGTGGGTTTTGTTCCCTGGACCGAGCCTGGCGCCAGGCTGCAGGGAGAGGGGCGGGAGAGAAGGGAAAAGCAAAACTCCTCTCGTGGATTTTACAGGGTGGACAATGCGTGTGATTTTTTTTTTAATTTTTTTTTTTTTTTTTTTTTTTTTTTTTTTTTATTTTTTTTTTTTACTTTATTTTGTTCCATAATAGCCCCGGATGGAACGGGGTTTAGTCCAGGTAATGGGAAGGCTATCCTGGTGCTTTCCTGGTTCAGTGAGGAGCACGGCTTGCAAACCAGCTGCGGTTTAAGAGTTACCAGCGTTACTTGCTCCGGGTTCCTAACCGTGGTGGTCCTTTCTTCTCCCCCATGCCAGCATCTTCTGGTCGAGCAGCTCCGACAGAGGATAACAAGCCTGTATTTTCAGGATTTTTCTCCTGCGGCGATTTCAATCCCTGATGAGCTTTACTTGTTGAGTCTGTGTGTGTTACCGTTTGATAGGCAGAAAAATCAGAAGTCAAAATATGCAGGTCATGCAAGAACTACCCAAACCTTTCTTTCTGTTCCCTTCCCTGCCCACCTACCCCTTTCACTTCTAGCAGAAGCTCAAGTTGCTTTTCTCTTGCAGCCCTATGAAGGCGCTTGTTTCCTTAGCTGTAACCCTATAAATGCTCTTGTTTAACATAGACCGTGTTTGAAGAGTTGACCTCTTATTTGTTTTTAGTGTTTTAAATTAAAAGTTTAAAGGTATCTAAAAATCAACTTAAAGAAAAACTTGGCTCAGCAATTAAGGTTTGACATCTGAGTCTCTCCAGCTCCCGCATACAAGCAAGGAAACTTTCCTGAAGAGTCACACAAGGGAGAAATTCGTCTGATCAGTGAATACAGAGCCCATATAGCTCTGAAGGAAAGCTTGGCTTCCACTCAATTAAAATAGGCTCTTAATTGATCCTGTGCTAAGTCAGAATGGGAGCTTTTTGCTTTTTTTCAGGGTGATGGAGACAAAAATAAACTAACAAGGACACCTGTCAGCTTCCAAGCTCCGGGTGTTTTCAGACTATGTCTGCTGAAAGGGCATTGCAATGCTTATGGTTTAATCACCATCATGACGATTTACATTAGCGGCTTAAATATATAGAACTTCCCAGTGAAACCAGAACTAAACCTGTACTTAAATTCCTTAGGACTGCCCTAAAATATCTTGATATTCTGTATTTTAAATACAAATGCCGTATCAGCATCCAGGAGAGTTAAAGAGCACTGGAGGGGTGGCTACTTCTGCACTAGCCTACAGGTGACCTGTTTTACTGTTCTTCAACTTCAGGCAGTGGAAGTTGAAGGTCTTGGACCACTTATCTTTGCAGTGACTGTTTTCTATATTGTGGATCCTGTTAAATGTGTTTTTAACGGGTTTCTCTGCACATCTTGCAAGTTCATGATTGTGAATAAAGAGTCCTACTTCAAGAGCTCTTTGAATTTGTGTCGAGCCTTCAGCTGATCCAGCAAACAGTCGTATTGTGTCATTTATTCTCAGTTTGTTCACCTGTGAAATGGGTGTTTTAATCACTTAGTGTGACGTAATTCTTTAAAAATGCACTTAATACACCAGTATAACCTGCAAATAAATAGAAAGTTATGTATAGAGCACTTGCTGCTGGGTGGTAGGGCAATGCTATATGCTAAATTTTCTGGACACAGAGGGTGTAGAAGGGAAAGTACAGTTCTGGGGTTTGAGTATTTCGTGAGAATAAAACATTTTAGTCCACCAAGGAAGATCCTGTACCTCATTTAAAAAGTCCTTTGAGATCCTGCACAGACTGTTGGAGTTATATTTTCCAAACCAAAAAAATTGAGACAAAATGGCAAAGGGAGAAGTCAACTAAAGATTTTATCTTCCTATCCTTAAAATTATCATTGTTGTCTACAGCTGTAAAACTGTTTTTGTTGCCTTGCCCGACAGGAGCCCTGAGCTCTCCTGGTGCAGCATCCACCTTGCTGTGCCAGTTCCTCGTCTCAGGAGGAAGATGAAGAACAGTTTTGCAATTAGTGCAGTGGACTGGGATTCGGAAGATCAGGGTCAGACTTGCTTTGTGACCTTAGGTAGGTCACTTCCTCCATAAATCAGTATTATTACAGTAATATTTCCTGTCCTTCATCTTAGGTATGTCTTCTGTATTTGATTTGTAAACTGTTCTGACTGAGGGCTTTTCAGGTTAAGTCTGGACAGCATCTACCACAATGGAGTTCTGTTGTTAACTGGGGTCTCCAAGATGCTGCTTTATTAAAAAGAATCATAAATTCAGTGCTATTACTATGTTACATCTTTCTTTTAAACATTGAGATGTATGAGGTTATACTTGTTAAGCTCAAAAAAGTCAGGAAATACCAGTGGTGAGGTTGGACATAGAATCTTAACATGTCATTGCCCGAGTGTGTTACCGTCACAACTTATTTCTCAAGTGCACGATATCATTAATACTTGACTGATCAGAACTCTGTAAACAGGAAAGGATGCAGCATGAGGTTGTGCGCTCAGAGCAGTGATTTACTGGAGCTTGGTTTGGCAAATCTGCATCTACAAAACTACAATATAGTCGTTTTGCTTGATATTTACATCCAGGCACTTAGTATCTAATTTAGTCATCAGTGTATAGTGTTGTAGGTACTCGTCACTGTGTATGCATGAGATTCTTTTCTGCTTTAATTTTATTCACTTGTAATATTATACTCGACATTGAATATTTCAGAATCCAGAGGAGCATTTTAGAAGAACAACAAAATTTTAAGCAGTATATGTCATGTGAATGAACTTACTGCTGAAGCCCAGTACAAGTGATCTGTGTACATCCAGCTTGTCCGGTGCTTCCCAGTTTAAAGCTGACTGTGCCTTCGCAGCCCAGCCTGTGTGCCCAGGAAATCCCTGCTCATTTCTGAGCAGACCTAGGAAAAGAAAACAACGGGAGCGAGACGCCTTGGCCAGGGCAAGTCATTCAGCCTGCTCTGAATTCCCAGGTATTCCCCAGACGTGCTGCTGTAGAAGAGTGGGCAGCAGATTGGTTTTTCTGTTCTGGCAAGACATACACAACCAGCGGATCATCTGTTGGGTCCATCTGCACTGTCAAAGATACGGAACTCAACTCAAAGCACTTCCAGTCTTTCGAGAGTTGGTAGGCATCCCTGTCGCTGTCGCAGGATGGTTTTACATTAAATTTTTTGGATATTTAAAAGAAAAAAATAAATTAAAGGATTAATTTTGGCTGCACGCTACCAGATTGGTCTCTTCTGTACATGACCACAGTTGTGCCTTGCATCAAAGCTTGCATGGATGGGGAAGGGGGTTTACTGCTGTAGGAGAGTCCATAAGTAGAAAATTGAGGTCCAGAAAATGCTGTCCTAGATCATTTCTGCAGAGTCCAGTTTTGTTCGCTTTTGCTTGATAAGGAGTGAGGCAAAGATCTAAAAGCCTTGACTTGTTTAAGTAGGAAACCTCATTTGTACTTGTGGAAGTAGGGCCGATTAATTCACGTATATGCCTGGTACAACACAGCTTCTCAGAGGATGGTGTCCCACTGTTTCACATTGCTTTGACAGCCATGTAAATTCTCACTTTCTTTATTTTATGCTTTTTTGAATGTACATGCGTGGATTCAATGATACCATACCTAGTTTTCACCAAAAAATTCCAAAGCACCATTAAGAGAGGTTGCTCAAGTGGTTTCCACCTCTTCTCTGTCGCCCGTGGGGCAGCAGAACTGCAGTTACTTTTAGTTTTGCTCTACTTTCCCGTGATTTGAGCAGGTGTAAGCAATATGGCCCAAACTTTTTTTTTTTAAAAAAGGGTATGACAGGCCAGCCCTGATAAATTTTAGCATCATAGGGAAAGCTATAACCTGCTGAAAATGGGGGTTATAATTAAAATGTGTAGGCACCCTGAATTATAGCTGTTGCGAGTGTTCCAGCTATAGTAATAATTGAAGACCTTTTAATAATTTTATATGTTCTTTTTCTAGCTTGGCCTTGAGCTTAGGCAGGACTTCAGTTTCAAGATAATTTTCTTGTCTTCAAAAGTTAAATTGCTTTCTTTAATATAAAGCATACAATAAGGAGTGCAATTGAAAAGCTGCATGCCTACTGAACCTGCTCTTTCAGCGTGAGACTCCACTTGTTAGGAGCAGATCCAGAGGAACAAACACTCTTTTATTATTAGATGATAAATCCCTGATGCCGTATCACTGTTTTGGCTTTCAACCTTATTGAACTTTCAAGAGAAATGCCTCTGTTTATAACATGAACTGCCCAGTAGCATCCAAATATCTGTCACTGTACTATGGGCTTGAATTTTTATTCAGTAAACTGTGTAGTGTGCTGTGTTGTTAATAGCATGTCTGATACTATATGACTAGGATCTGGCTTATATCCTGATGAAAAGCTGTAGAATGAGATGTGAGGTTTACCATTTTTATTACAGAATTTTCATTGCAAGTTAGAACTTCTAATAAGTTTTAATTAAAGGAGTTGGCAAATTAAGGTAGGTTCTTCTGAGTGCCGAAGAAATATAAAATAGTATTTTTGCTGAAAGTTACTGGGATTGTTAATCCTAGACTACTGAAGTGCTGCTGAGAACATGGCCCTGAGTTCACAAATATCTATGCTGAAGGCGAAAAGCCATGTGCTTTAGAAAGTATTATTTACTACCATGTAGAAATATCTAAATTAATAGTAATACCTCTAGCATTACTTCAATGCAGAAAGCCTGTTGGAATAGAAGAGCAGTTGCATTTCTGCATGTGTGCACATACACGTGTTTGGCGAATTATGATTCCATGTTTGACTTTTAATGCACAGTTCTCAAGTAGGTTCTGTGGTCTCTAAAATTGGGGAAACTGAGGCAAGGCTCTGAATTTATTTTGCAGGCAACTTAGTTTAGAGGCATCTGTGGCGAAGCGAAGATAAAAGTTGAAATTCACTGGCTGCCACATCAGTGTCTTAGGTGCAGGGTTGCCTGTGAAATTTGCTTCCAAATCATTTCCTTTGAGATACCCAGCATGTTGCTTCAGCAGGAATCTTTGCTTTTGACACAGCAGTGATATATTATGCCAAGAAACATTTTTATAATATTGATATCTTAGCCCACAGTACAGTATTTGTTTAATATTTGGTAAGGGCTCAGCTGCAACAGCCAACTAGCAAAAATTTTCTTCTCATGGGAGCTTTCTACTGAGTTCTAGTACGGAGTCAAGATCCGGTATTTTATGATGCCAAGAAATGTCATTAAAAGGCCTTATAAGCTATCAGGCTTTAAGCAGTGTTTTCTGCTGCAGAGTATCAAATTGATAGTCAACCATAATTTGGGTTTTAAGTTTGTCTGTTGAATGAGTACCAATTTGTATAGATAATATATTGTGTGTTAAAGTGAGTGCTCCGCTTTTGTACATTCCCTTCCATTAAGAAGATGAGACCTCGGATAACTAGGAGTTTCAGATAATGTGGAATCAAATACATTAGCAAGTCATACTGTAACAAATCAGCACAATGACTATTTTATGTTTGAAGTGGAGATCGTGTTTGGAGTGCCTGTAAATGCCTTGTTGGAAAAATCAATTCTGAGCATCCCCTTTCTCCGCGTTTTGATTCATTTTACCTCAAATGTATTTTGACACTGAAAGTTTCAGTCCGCTCACATGCAGGGCTTAACTCTCTTGGCTTTTTTAAGCTTAGTCCAGATTTACACCAGGGTAGCTGATAATAGTGTGGTCTTTTGAAAGGCACATTAACCAGTGCTTAATTACTGTATTTGAATGGTAAAACAGTGTAAGAAAAACATGCACAGAAGACATATGAAGAAGAAATTAAACAACATATCACACTTTTTGTTTCCTCAAGACATCTCACTAGACCTCAAACTCCTAATATTTTCGGACGTCTCCATTTTTTTGGCAGACTTGCACCATATAGAACAGTAACGCTATAGCATCCAGCCCAGTAGGATTGACAGAGCTTCATTTGGGGCAGGCAAATGAATAAATAAGGCTTCCTGGTACACTCAGAGAGCTCAAAGCACTTGGGGAAAAATACCAATAATCCCCATTTGATAGAGGGTGGGAATAAGGCGCAGAGCTGTGTCTTGTCAAGCACTGCCGAGCTGGTCACTGGCAGAGAGGGGCCTTCAAATCTGCTTGAAATAGGAAAGTTGATGAGAGAAAGAGATACGGGAGGGCTATTCCAACCGGCCGGATCGGAGGAAGAGGTTTTATAGAGAGATGTAACGTGTTCCTTAGTTTGATTTATTTATTTTTCCTCTCTAAGGAGAGAGTCTGCAGTATTCCACGTTAGATATCTAGTCTTTGCCCTGGGTGCAATAAGCTTTTGCATTTTCTGAAGGGATATATTGGTAGTATTGTGAAAATGTGACTGTGACCTATTTAGACGGGTTAGAGTGGGGTACAAATCTCTGCACTAGGAAGAAGTATCATTTTCCAGCTGGGCAGAAAATCGCATTTCTTCTGTAATAGAACACAAGAGCTCATTGAACACCGGAGTGGAGTGGCTGAGCTGTCAGCACTCCGCCGGGGGAATGAAGTCTCTGCTTAAATATTCCATCAGATAGCAGAAATCCTGGGAGTCCGAAGAACAGAATTACTGGCTTCGGCAGATGACCAAAAAGTTCTTCTTTTTCGCAGGAGAGACTGCTCGGGTGCAGCAGGGGATTGTTTTTAGAGGAGCCGCAAGATGCTTTCTGTATATGTTTTTCTTGCTAGTTGTCAAGGGCTGAAAATAAAGAGGAAAGTATTATACATAAGCGTAACCCTGGACTGGCAAGAAGACCATGTTCTGAGATTCATGCACATTTAAATGAGCCTGTCTTAGAAACGGGAACTTTTGAATCAAAGGCTTCTGTTTCTCAGAAAATCCACCATTTAACCTAAACGCTCAGAAGCTGGGTAGGGGGACTACCCTAAATTATTAGGGGTGGGGCAGTCCAATATTTGTGTTGATAATGTTGCAGCCAGGATCAGAGAGTTTGTAGGAGGAGGTGTAGTATCTCCTCTTAGACCTCCTGTTGTGGTCAGGAAAAAAAACAAAGCAAAAAACTTTCAAGCACACAAGCCTCTGTCCTGGTGAATAGCTTGTGCATCCAAAACTATGTCTATTTTTTCCATTTCTTCTCCTTATAAACCTAGACTTTGCTGCCTTTCTTCAAGAATACTTAAAGTTGATGTATTTCTAAAATTTATTTAAAGAAACTTCACAAATTCGCACTGTAATAAAAATATTAACGTGCAAGACTTTGTGAATTTGGGCAATGTCACGTCATTAAGTTTGTGCAGGTGCTCTGAAGTGCATCACAGTTATTAAATTTCATTGTGCGAGATGGGCAAATCTTATCTTGGCCTCATGCTAGCGTCACAGCAGTAAACTTGTTGAATTCCCCTAAGTTAGGGAAATATCTAGTGTAGAACCTAAACTCTGTATTACAAGTTTTGACACAACTCTGTTTCAACCAATGGGGAACATATATTATTTTCTATCCTTCAAAGCTGCTTTTCTGTAGAGATAACATTGGCAAGGATAGCTTCGAAGATAGGCGCTCACTCAGTGGAGGAACATTTCTGTATTACTCGCAAAGATAAGGCGGTATTAAGAACTTCCTTGGAGTTCTTACCAAAAATCAATTCTATCTTTTATAGTTCTCCAGAGATAATTCATCCCTCTCCCATCCTAATCCGCACTTGGCGGTGGGGGGAGGCAGGGAGAAGGATGTACTACAAAATGTGGATGTTACAGTCTCACAGTCCTTTTGCGATGTATTTGAAAATTTAAAACTATACCTTTTCTGAACGGGGCATCAGCCACCAAGTGATGGTCATTCCCAAATCCCTCATAGCCCAGTGACCAAAGTAGCTAATGAATTGCAAGAAATTAAACTACTCTTTCTGCCAGAAGAAACTACAAACAGTTTCAGTGGCAGGAGGAGCTTGTCTCTCCTAAGGAGAGACGCAGGATCATACTGCAGATGAACAAACACCATTTCCTTTTTTTTTAAGGTATCTCCCCTAATCCAAGGAGTGAGAGATGGACTCTTTCTCCTTCTGACTGTATAAAAAATATCTGATTAGCCAGATTACACCTTCTTTTAAGTAAAAGGTGAGCTGGTAGATTCAGTGTTAGATTTCCAAACTCGTCCTATACTTCTAATTTTCAGCTCTGCCCCCAGTATTTTGTGTGACAGTGACTATGCATAAATAGTTTGTCCTTTCTGAGCCGTGTTTGTTTTTTCCTGTGTAAGATGAGACCCCTGATTCCCCTGATTTTGTCTGTGCAAATTCTTTTGCCATTTGTGGATGAAGAGCCTGTAAAAATATGTGACCATGCCATGAGCAGGTTGTCCTGAAATATCTGGTCTTGGTAATAGAAAATTCTCAAAGCAGTGGCTTGGCAAAAATATTATTCCTGAGCAAAAATGAATTTAGACTTTTATTCTGAATCAGGTATCTTGTGTCTCTAAATACCTGCTATTCTTGAGCAGTCATATTGTTTATTAATCATATTGCTTATGATAAATGATACTTTTTGCCACTCTGTCATTTGGCATGTCTGGTATATGTCAAGGGTAATACTCTCTCGCAGTGGTGTAGCATATTGAAAATGGAAATAATGTATTTACAGTTTCTCAGGTGTCCTGACTAAAATTGTTACCTGTCTTTTCTCCTCCCAGTTCTTTATGCTTTTGACCATAACTGACTATATTTTTTCTTTTGTAATTTGTAGAAGGCATAGATGCGAGTCGTGACAACACCTTTCTTCCTCAGAGGATTAAGAAGGTGTCCTTGTTCTTGCTCACAGATTTTATGGTTAGATTTCTTCCTCTCTGTAAGGCACCTAGATTTTTTAAACAGCTTTCCATGCAGATAGCTGAGTAAATCTTAGAATTCTGTAGGAAACCTTTAATAGCCAGAGCACAAGATATTTATCCTATGGTAGCAGATGTATCTTAGGGACCCATAAAGAATTTATGGCAAAGGGAAGCAAGTAGTTATTGTATTAGAATTCCTGATGCTTTATTTTTCTTGTTACTTCATCCCACAGTTCTGGAGGTCATTGTGATTGAACTTAATGAGTTCCTGGGTGTACACAGGGTACACCAATGTTTTGTGTTTGTTTCTCTAGCCTAGAAATGGTGGAGGAGGGGGCAGAAGCTCAGAAATAAAACAAGAATTTGATGTCCGCCAGGGTCTTATCGAGCACTTGAAACAAACTCAAATATTTGTGGATCTGAAATTCTTTTAGCTCCCTGCAAAAGAAGTGGTGGCAGGTCCTTTTTGTATGTTTCAGTGATATTTCATCTTTGAGAGGGATTTCTAGGCACTATCTGAAGTTCTTCTGCTGTCTGTCTTTCAGCTCTGAGTAGTGACAGTTCTTCGTGGGAAGGAGAGAGGGAAGTGTTTTCCTTCTCGCACTTTATTAGGCAATAATATGGTATAAAGAGAGGGAAACAAAACAAGGTAAATTGAGGAGCGATGTCTGCTGAGTCAAAGATGCCATTCAGGAAGAATAAGTAAATCTCCTGCCCCAGTTGGAAAAAGAATCCTCTGCCCTACTGCAAAGTAAGAGATCTGAATAAGTCTTCTCCTGAACTTCCTCCATCTGCAGCAAGAGGCTGAATCAGTACACAAGCATCCATATCTACCCTTAAGATGAAGGAACCCCTACCTCACCTGAAAGGGCTCTTAAGTCTCCTAAAATACAAAAAGCAAAGTTAGCAACCGAAATCGTGTAGGTATACTGTGATACACTGACCTTGAACGTTGTGTTTTCATCGTGTGCCATTCTTTTAAGTCAGAGGACTGATAGCCCGCGTCTGACGTAGGCTGCTGTGTGCTGGGTGGAAGGTTTACCTGCTGTACCTGTGGAATACGACCAAGAGGAGCAGGTGTGCTCCCATCTCTGGCTGGTCATTTCTCCCCCTTTCCTTTGAGTTGGTTAAACAAATTGATTAGGCTAAAAGTTGTTTTTTTCAGGCAGGAGGGAGAGGAGAATTTGGCTTTTCCTTCAGCTCACTGAACTGATCTGCCTTGTGGCTGCACGGCCACTGGGTGCTGGGGGACGCATGTCAGCGTGGCTCTGCTTGAAGCAAGGGTAACATGCAGTCACGCTCTAAGGTAGTCTACGTGAGACGGTGTCGGTACCCCGTGTCCCAAGCTGCTGATCGTTGCAAGCAGCTTCATCCTCTTGAGCATTATATTAGAAACCAGAGAAACCCAAGAGATTGTAAGCTAATTCGTCTTGGCTGTAATGTGCTAGACAGATGTATTCTCATGGTTTGGCACAGTGACACTGAATTCACCATTTTAAGCAAGACAGTCTGTAACTTAGTGACCAAACTGGGATTCTTCAGCTATTCCTTGTTTCTACTATAACATACAATATATAGCAGGATCTGCAAAAGTTATATATCTAAAAGTTAGATATCTAAATCCCTTCTGAAAGTAATGAATGCTTCATGAGAATATAAGGTGTATACTTTTTAATAACTGCTGAGATACGTGACACCTGAACAGCTTCTTATCTAAGAGTATCCTCAGGCATTTTTTGTTTTTCTGGATGTGCATAAGAAATGAAGCCACAGTATCTGCAGTGACAGGTGTGAGATGGAAGAACTCAGGAGTGAAGAGACTCTCCCTAAATGAGTGAGGACCAAAACTTGCAGGATTTAGCATCATGTGATGGAGAAACCCAACTAGCAAGTGATTGCTGCCCATTCAGATTCTGGCTTGTTTCACAGCCACTTTGACCGTGCATTCACAACATCCTTACTTGTCCCATCTTACTCATTTTGTCCCTGAAATACTTGTTTAGTGTAACTCCTCTTTATCTCCTCTCCCTTTTCTTACTGCTTCTTACAGTCCCATGTTTCATGGGCTTCCTGGATGTTTTGTCCTTTACCCTTTACTTCAGTCTTGCCTTTGGCCACCAGACTCCTTCCTGAAAATATCCCAAGTGACATGAAAAGCAAATGTGTTCTTCCCTCTTCTAGTTTTTATCTTTCTGCTAAATGCTAGCAAAAGAGAAAGCTTAGAGTGAGAGCCAGGAAAAGGCAGAAAACCTGTAAAAAAGGGAGAAAAAACTAGTATTTTCTGGGTTTTGGAAAGGGCAGGCAATGAAGACCAAACAAAAGGAGGAAAATGCAAGAGAAAATGAGAGAAAACACAGAATCAGAACAAAAAGAAGAAACAAAGAAATGGGAAAGAAAATCTTCAGTGCTGTTTTTGTTCATTCAGCAGTGTGGGTGAAGGTGATGCTTTACAAACACAATTCAGGTCCCTGCCCCGTGAATTTGCAATTTGAACGGGGAGGTGGGAGAAATTAATGCAGAAAACCTCCCGCATCTCAATTTATTTCTCTGTAACGCATCCCGAAGCATATTTCATTTTGGGGAGAGGAGGTAACGACAGATTGTTGTTGCTAATAGGATTTGGGTCAAACTGCTGCTTACTATTTGGCACGTAACTAGATTAATAGGAGGGTGTTCTTAAAAATTACATGCCACGGCAGGAAGATAATCCCCTCCCCACCGAATTTCAAGTCCCGTTCATCAGCAAAGGTGTTTGGCTGAGCGTACTCTGCAACAATTTATCCATTAAAACCCAAGCTTCCCTACCACTGGCTTTAATCCTAGCTTGGAAGGAGCTCCCTTGCCACGGCTGAGCACTCTTCGTTCTGCCTGAATCCCAAGAATACCAACAGTTTGTGCTCACTCCCATAGATAAACCTCCCCTCCACCCCCCAAAACTCGTGAAGACAGAGGTGGTAAAGGTCTGAGTTTATGGAAGCCATGTGGAAGCTTTATCTGCGTTAGCCAAGAGCTGGAAGACAGTCTCTGTCTAGAAAATAGCTTATATGAGGTATTACATGAGATCTGCTGGAGCTGGAAGGTTGATGGGCTTTTAAAAATAAAGGCTCTAGGTTTGTTTGACAGTGGCAGTTTTAAGAACACGGGTTTAGAAAGTGTGGCAACAAGAAGATCAAATAGTTACAGATTAATTTTGCATCAGCTGTAAAGGCTTTTGCAGCATTTGATAGCTAAGGGAAGTTTTGTATCTCAAGATGAAAAAGTTGTCTTTCGTTTGTGGCTTCTTCAGGGGTCTTTGTAGAGCATCGGCTGGTATCCCAGGGAATTTCAGTTCTCTCCTGTCCAGGAGTCACCTGGTAGTGTACCACTGTCAGGTCCCTGAAACAGGAAGATTACATGGGAACCCGACAACTCTGAAATGAAGGATTTTTTTTAATTTTTTTTTTATGTCTTGAGTGGAAAGTTAATGTTACGTAAAACTGCCTACTGAAGCCAATTCCTTCACTAAATTTGTTTTCATAGGTTTTTTTCATTTCTCCTGTGTGTCCAAGAAAAATATTACTTAGCTAAAAGACATTAATTCAGTTTAAATCAGGGTATCAAGCCCTTCGAGTCTAGTACTGATGTGTGTGCACCAGTTTGTTTAAATTAAGCCTGCTGGTTACTGGCTCTTTGTTTGTTTCTCCACTATCCCTGCTTTCCCTGTACTCAGGATGCTTATCTCATAAACTGCTAGAAAACTAATGGCTGAGTACCATTTTTTAAATAATTCAGATGGAAAAGCAATATCCTGCAAAATTTCTGTAATCAAGTATGTATACAATCCAGCTTGTGCAGAATCTTGATTAAAATAGATCCTTAACTCCTAGTTAAGCCTAATTAGGTTTGTTTTTTTTTAAAAAGCAGAGTTCGATACAAAACCACTTCTCATTTTCCTTTGCAATCAGCACATCATTTTTGTTTTGTTAAAGGACACAAGTTGCATCCTTTAGATATACCGCTTGGGCAAGCTTTGCAAAACAATTAGTGCATCTTTCACACAGTCTAAACTTGATTGAATAATTACTCAAATAATGATGGTCAGTAATGGAATACATAGGGTTATCTCGTGGCTAATCCTCAGGTAATGGAGTTGGTGTATCTCTGATTTTTCTCTTAGCAGTTCCCAGTGAACGGGAGACTGAGACAAAAGTGATTATGGGAAGTAGAGGGAGTCACTGGAGGCCAGCAAGGAAAAGGAGGCCTTATCTTAAGCAATTAATCAAGAAAACTCCTATTGTGGGACAATTATTCAAAGCTAATTCTAAAATAGCTTTAGAGCCTGAGGTCCTGAAGGTTTTTTTGTGTTTTTTGGTTTTGTTTTTGTTTTGGTTTAAGAATTTTGCCAAGGTCATTGGGAGCACTGGGGCAGCCCTTGCATCAAAATGAAGGCTGCTGCGGACTTAAGAGCGAGTTGAGTGTAAAGTGCAGCATCATGCAACGTTGCCTTTGAGGTGATTGTCGGAGCTGTAATTTTTTATTTCAAAAATGGCTTGGAACGTTTCTAAACAGAGACAATATTTTGAAACTTGCCTAGTGTTTCCACAAAAACCATCCTCTGTTATTTTGCATCCATTGCAAGCGATACCGAGAGGAGGGTGTCACAAATCATTTCACCTTCATGCCCAGCTCTCCTAGTGTACATGCAGGACTCTGATATCTCTGAATCTCTCTTTTATTCTTTTTCTCTGGGTTTTTTTTCACTGCTTTTTGCTTAGCTTAATTGTCCTACAAAGGCTTGCAGTAAGTGCAGAAGCATAGGATTGTTTCATGGCTGTGGCTTTGCAAAAGACCATGAGGTCTTTTCAGTTGTCCCCCAGAAAAGCTCTTGTACAGTGAGAGCATCTAACAGACTCCTTTACTCTGTTTTTAGCCTCTGAGCTCCCTTGGAAGCGAGATTTATGTGAAGATGTTGCTGTGATCCATGAGGTCCTATGGAAAGAAGCAATAGATTTTAGCAGCTGTCCCTGAAAAATTATAAGGTCGCCGGAAAAAAAAGCAGAGGTTTTAAATTGGATGTGGTTTAAATTTTCCTACAGCCTCCCGAACTGGGCTCCTTGCTGGAGTGGGAAGCCGCCCGCAGAATTATTACTCAGCACGGTCACCCCGTGCTCTCCTAGCACTTCTTTTCCAGCGGTGCTGACAGCAGCATTTTGAACCCGCCGTAGCGTAGGGCTGTCCGATCCGGTTTCAAATGGCTGTTGAGTGCCGCCCGAGAAGTGCTGCTGTGTAGGTGATCACGCTGCCCTGATTAGTTTTCTCTCTGCCTATGGGCACCTTTTGCAGGGCAGGGTTACAGGGAGAGCCAGGGACACACATGTGCTCCCATACGGAATAAAGCAGAGAGGCTGAAAGACAAAGAGAGTCACTAATTGGATTTGTAGCTGTAAGAAAAAAAACTCTTAAAGTAAACATTTTCCTCTCTTTAAGTCTTTCCTTGGCTTCTTTCGTGAAGACCACTTGAAAGTATCTGTTTCGGGGGTGAACCCTTCCCAGCAAATTTAATTTTGAGGCTTGTCAAGCTTTATTAAAGCCTTCTCATCAGTGATTTCCTTCTCTGCTAGATCAAGAAGATTGTATTTGTTATGGGATTCGTATTGTATCTCAGAATTCTTCCCAGCAAATGTGGGTTTTCACGTATGTACAAAGACACACCACTACCAATTCAGAGTACTGAAATCCCGGGGTGTGTGTTGTCAGCACATATTTGGGAAGACTTTGGATGCTGTTCAGACAAAGTCATAAGCTGGAACTGCATTTGTATTTCTGAGTTAGCAACTGTTTGAATAAACGCATCGCTCTGGACGGCAAAAGAATTCCTAATTGCCGCTGGTATCCTTAAAAAAATGAGCTCATTCCAACCTGTTCCCAACAGTTGGAATATTTGGTAAACACTTTCGGATATGGTGTGGTGTGCATCCATATATTAAGAGAGAGGGTGAATACATGCCTTTTTTTACTTTGAATATGTAGTAACTCTGTTTGCATTAGTGGGAGTTTTCAGTCAATGTCAGGGCTTTTTTTTTTTTTAATTAAATTTCAGCAAGTTTATGTTCATTTGTGCCACTGTGGATAGATACCACAGATCAAGGTTTGCCTAACAGTGTAGACAGACTTTTTCCACTTTATTCTAGAGCACAGGATCTGGTTGACATTTTTATACATCTCAATTCATATATTAAAATGAACTTCTCCCTCCCCCTGTCTTTCTCATTGTTATAAAATATTTTTTGTTGCTGACAAAATGCTTAATTTCCCTTTCTTATCCAATGAAGACAATCAAATAGATGGAAAAGTCTCTAAATAAGCGCTCCCTTGTTTTGTTTTTTTTATAGTGCCCAGAAGTAACCAAAGCACTTTGAAAAATACAGATACGGTTCTTGCCCTGAGCAGCTTATCATTTGGTTTCGAACGTGCCCTTGCAATTGCAAGTAATGCACAATAGGAAGAGGAGAGGAAAGGCAATTAATGGCCAAATGAGTTGTGGAACTAAGAAGTTATTTGAAGGTGATATAGACACTCACAGCCTTTTTATGATGGTAAAGGTGCATCTTTGTCCTGCATAGCAAGAGTGATGATGGTCTTTAAGTTGTGTTGAGCCAAAGCTTCCTTCTGATAATGCATTTTTGCAGAAGCTCCATCACGTGAGCAAGTATACATTAATACCCAAAATAGCCCAGATTTACTTTCGAGGGAGTAAAGCAAGTCACAGGCAGACGTAGGTAATTGTAGCTGATTGCAGACCTTGTCTGGCAGAGGTGTTCTCTCTCCACGTGGATTTTGTGGCACACCTAGCACAGCGGTGTCCGTGCTATCCTCTGAGCTTTCAGATGAGCTAGTCGTTCAATAGGAGACCACTGTCTTCGTATTCCCATTTCTTCCACGCGACCACTTAGATGTCAAATATCTTCCCTGTGCTGATCAGTATTCCCGCTGTCTCCCCTGCCATCTCTTCTACCTTTGCCACAAAACCAATCGGGTCACTAATGATCTCTGGGCTGAAGGGCATGTTAGCTATTTATAGCAGCAATATAAATAGAAATATGCTTATTAATACAGTCTAAAATACCCCATCGTGCCATCATGTCTGTCTCTCACTTGCTGTCTCTGAGACTCCTGAGAACAAGAAGTGCAACTCTTCAATTCTAGTACCTGTGCCCTAAACCTCAGTTCTGCTGCCATGGGTGCATTATACAGAAAGCAAAGCTTTTGGGGTTTAAATTTTGAACTTTTGCGAAGGAAGGGTGAGGTCTGAAGTAATATGGTAAAAGAAATACGTGATGTCTATGGGACAATGATGCCTTACTATTTCTGGGGTTCTTTAGCTCTGTTACAAAATAAGATATTAAATAATCACTGTATTTTCTCACTTCCAAATCCAAGTACCTGAATGCATACGTAGGTTGCAAATCTGTGAAGGACAAACAAATTCTGCAATGCCAGGTAAAAAATATTAGTACAGCAGAGGTACAGGTACCCCAATGTAATAAATACTTAAGTTTGTTCCTCTGCTAGGAGGTACAAATAGTCGCTTCCTAAAATATTTGTAGAAGTCTGGGGGTTTTCAGCAGAGGACTTTATTGAAGGTAGAATAGTGTATTTTCTTGTACAAGACCATAGTATATAAAAGGAAAGGCACTGTAAAATCCTTCCAAATGTTTATATAGGTTCAATGTTTTTGTTTTTAGTAAGATTTGTGATACTTGAAAAGCTGGTTTGGAAGGCTCAGCCAGGAAGATTAGATATGGAGGCGCAAAGTGAGAAGACTGACCATCGGCTTTCCTTTTGTCAAGAAAAATACATATAAACCCCTCGTATTATATTTGAGAATTGTTAGATACAGATAATACGATGTGGATTTTGAGTCTTTAGATCATAAATTTGATCTTTGCAAGAGGAGCGGTGCCGAATCTTAGTTGTAACAGAAATTCTCATCCAGAAATACTCCCGGGAAGATTATTAAAATACTACAGGTACTGACATCAGCTACAAAGATCTACTTGTGCATATTTCTTTAAAGGGGGTGAAAAAACACCTTAATACACAGTATTACCATAGCTAGGCTCTATTATACTATTGTAATCATAGCTGAAGCAAGAACGGTGATTAACGATGGCAATTTATTGTATCTGACGAGGGGAGAAAATAGGAGATGTTGTCGTTATCATAAATCATATCATAAATAACCAAAGAGAAGCACTCAGAAAGCTTGTGTGGTGTCAGCAGCAAGCCCTTTCAGGCACGTTAGCCCAGGATGTAGCCATAGAAACCCCAAAGTCATATTGTTATCTTAGTCTTGCTGCAGTTATGTGATACAACAGTATTAACATATAGATTAGGCCATTTATAATACTAGGTGTCATTTCAGGTTGGCTTGCTTATATAGCATTTTAGTTTTTTATTGTGCCGAATGTTAGGGAAATGCTGCATTTTTACAGGTCAGTATAGAGCCATTTATAATGTATCGGCTTCACACCTCTGTCAGTCTTGCTAATGTACTCTGTTATTGATTGGTTGTACTCTATGAATTGTCATTGCCTAATTACCTTGTCTTTGCTAATAATTTCATTTTTTAGAAGTCAAAATGTTCCTTTAAAGAGAAAACCTCTATGCCCGCATGCATACTTCGGGGCGAGTTTCCGATTCTGTTAAGGATAGTACACCCCAGAGGGAGTAAAAAGTATCATAAAAAGCATGTAGATTTGTCCAGATTTTATTACGGAAGGTTTCTGTCCCTGGCTGCATGTTTTGATCAAATGGCGGTGGTTTTCACATCACACTCTGTTCTGCAGATTTCAGGAGAGAGACTCAATCACGGGTAATTCAGAGCAACACCAAAGTGACTGAACCAAGGCTTCCCTGCTGATAAGGAGCTGGCTGGTTCTCACGCATCTTCTCGCTCGATCACTTCCTAAAGATGCTTCTGTGGTTGTTTTTACTCTCCATCCAAAGTCTGCATAATTGCTCCAGACACATTAGCATAGCCTTGCCACGCACATGCATTTATTTGTGTAGATACCTGTGATCCACAAAAACTGTTGAGGCGCTACTAAAAAGTCAAAGCAAAAATGAAGTCTCCCTCTTTGTATTTAGACAGAAACACTGTTTCTGCTTGCTATATGCAGTGCAAATGCAAGACTGGTATTTTGTCGGGTCAGAGAGAGTTTGCAAGTGCAGCTGATAACAATCTGCCAATGCTGTTTTTCTGTCTTCAGCAGGAAGCTGGGTGTGTCATTTTAAGAATCCTGGGTAGTTCGGCTTCATAAACATTGCATATTCTAAAAAGTATTATAATGAGGACTGACACTAGTAAGTATTTAAAAGTGTTATTCTCATGGCATCCAGTATCCTAAATCGGCACTGGAAGCCCAAGTTGGACGTTATACCCTAAGCCAAGATCTGATGCCCGAAGAGTGATGCTCCGCACCTCTCTCCTCTTCTTTCCCACACCCTTAGGCTTGCGTGATCCTGAGGTGGGTTTTTTACTTTGCCAACTGGACAGAAAAATACTTTCTCTTTTTTTTTTCTTCCACCCCCACCTTCCGTCTGAGTTAACCCATTAATTCACTTCACTATGGAGACCCTTCATCCATCTCCAAGATGATGATATATAAGAAAGGAGGTGCAGGACTTTCCTCTGGCTTGTTCTAGCCCAAAAGTTTGAGTAGTATCATGACAGACCAGATTGGTGATTTGAGTTCAGACTAACAGATAATCTTTCTTATTTTAGCCTTGATTAGTTCCCCATTCTCCTGCACAAATGCTTGAACCAGGACAAAAGAAAGGATGGGGCAGTTTCTTTTTACAGCAACTCTGTGATGTAGAACTACAGCTTTAGTAGTTGTGGTTTGTTTCTGGCAAACTATCAATATCTTATTCTCATGCTGGTGTTCAAAAGTTCATCTCTGTTGGTTTCATACCAAGAAATGCCTACTCAAGAGTGTGAAGCAGTTGTTCAACAGGGTGGAGAGATAACTGAATTGGTCTGGAAGTTTGTGAGTCCTGAACTAGATTATTGCTATCATCCGTATTTCAAGATGGGTGGATGGATTTTGTCATTAGGGATGGAGGGGGGGATTGTTGACCACTTGTATCTTCTTGTGCAGGTCAATAACTACTTCTGGAGTGATTGATAAATGTATACACCAAGTCTGTCAGTCCTGTTGAACACCTCCAGGTTCAATCCTAGCTAATAGCAATTGTTGAAGGCACCAGCCAGCCATTTGGGGCAAAATTTTCCAGTGTGACTAATAAGTCTGGATGCTTAACATCAGGCACCTTTAACATCCTCGTTACAGTGTTTCAGTTATGTATGCAAAATCACTAGCCACACCTGAAAGCTCTTTTTTTTTTTTTAATCTATTTGTGGTTTCTGCCTTTTAGAACGTACCGAGAAGACACTGGAATGAACTTGCTGGCAATGTCAGTGAAAAAATTTGAGACACATGGAAGATGAGCTCCTTGATGGTGATCTCTTACCAGCTCTCTTGCCATAGAAAGTGTCAATTGGAAAATGTCAGGGTTTCGTAATAGGTTGGCTGATGTCCAGTAAAAGAGAAATCTGTTGGTGTATCGCCTGTTTGGTAAACAAATCACATCAGTGATCACTTGTGTTCATATGGAAGAGAAATTATATATATAATTATATATATAATTCAATACATAGACACACATACCTATATAAAACCTGGCATTTTAAGCTCAAAATGTATTGCAGGTATCGTAGTGTGTTCATCTTGCATTAGGGTATCAGGATATCGGCCTGTAGGATATCCGGATTGAATTTTGTCACTCTTCCATTAGTTTCCTTTATGGACTACAAGCACACTTTCTGTTTGTTTTTGGAAAAGGCCATTGTTATTGCAAGTTAAAGAGATAAAACCTATTATGGCATAAGAAAAAAACTTTCCACTTTTAACAGAAGTCGAAAGCCCCTACTTAGTAGGATATGATAGGGATGTTAAGCTCTTGACTTAGTGACTTAAAATTTCCCAAAAGATATCTTTGGCTTAATCTCATGCTTTATCTAGACAATAGGAAATTTATTCTGGAAGTCTGCAGGAAGTTTTGTTTGGGGTTTTTTTTTCACTAAAAAGTTTCGTATGTTGGGTGGGAACGATCACTTCCCTTCTTGCATTTGAGAGGCTGAGCTGGCTCGTGTATAAAACCTTCAGCTCGATATCCATGTGGTCCTAAGGAGCATATGCTTGCAAAGAAGGATGGGTTGAAGATTTCAATGCAGGCACTGCCACATTATATCCTTTCATGCGTCCTAATTTTCCTTTAAAACCCTGACGCTTGCAACTTCCACGCTTAGCTACTTGGTACCATGCGGTGCAAAGGAGTAGAGACATCTGATATGAGCAGAACTATGTGTGAAAGAAATGCGTGATCTACTGATAGATTTTTATTTGGCCATTTTGCATTCCATTAGAAAACAAAATGTTCGAATCCTATATAAAAAGGAAAAGGTTATGGAAGAAATTTAATTGCTGAAAGTAGGCCTGTATGAGTTGCATGGAAACATCTGCTCATTCAGAATTGTATCCATAATGGGTTTGCTCTGATAGCTGATACTGTTTATCTGCCGTACTAAAGTTAATATCAAATACCAAATGCCAAAATCTTGCATTATTATAATAACAAGAGTTGGCTTCCGCAGGAACTGTTACCTGCCAGAGCTTTGTGCAATTAATATGTTAGCCTTTGCATCGGAGGTAAGAGGCTGCTGTTACTAACATCATGTTATGCTTTCTTCAGCAAGTGGTGTCCAGCTTCAGGCCAGCGTGTCTGACTCTGCTTCATCTCGTACCTAAGAAATACTGGTTTATTCTTAGGTCTCCAGGTCTTAGCCTGGTTTATCCTATCATCACCCTGTGACATAGGGAAATATTAATCCAGTTCCCAGAAGAGAGACTGGAACTTTGCTTAAATTAAATACCAGCCAACAGACAGCATAAGTTTTTGGCAGGGCCAGGAGCGGAGCAGAGATCTTGTCTGTCCCAGTCTGTGCCATGTTCTCTAGGACATCATCGAGCTGTAAGTGCTTATGCTGCTATCTCTGAAGCTGCCAAGTAAAAGTCTGGTAATGACCAAGATGATGACAATTTTGGTTTTATGTATGTATTTATAGATAGAGATATCTATATTAAATAATAGGTTTTCTTGTCTGAAGAATGCCTGTATGTAGGTGTCTTTCTTTTCAATCAGAAAAGTTTTATTATCTGTTTTTTCCTGCCTTCGCTTTCATCTGACGTGTTCTTGAAAGAACAGTGTGTGCAGCCGCCTCTAATGAGACAGCCAGGAGAACATGATAGCGTGGTACGGGTGATTGCACTTCTTTTTCTGCAATAAAGGCAGAATTTCTGTTCCTGTGTACCCCTGTGTCAGTTTTAGGGACAAATAGACCCTAGATCATCGTGAACTTGGAAGTTCATTACTGAAGTGTTGAGTATTGCTGTTCTGAAACTGAGCTGTGGCCAAATTAAGAAGGTATATATTCAATAAGCTGTTGGTTTTGGAGTCCCTGCTGTGCTGCAGGAACATGATGTACCAAGAAAGAAATGATGTGCTTCTTTAGTGGTTTTTTCCTTAAAAAGGTGCAGGAGTTTCAGTTTCTTGCCTGAACTCTTCAGCTTAAAAATTTTCCAGCATTTGAAGCGGTGACAGATCCCCACAGCTTGCATTTGGGATTCTGATGCTTTCTGTCCAGAGATCCCGAGGAGCTACGTATTTATCAAGTTCAGCTTTTTACAGCATCCTCTGTGAGATGAAATTATCATCGCTTGTCAGATGGGAAGACAGCAGTACATAATGTGACCTGCCCAAGATCACGCTGCAGACCCATGTCAGGAGAGGAGCGGATTCCTTCCTCCCTTAACTTCAAAATCATCCTTTCATCAAAGTGAAGAACTTGCCTCGTTACATAGACACAGGCAACGTTACGCATCCTAAGATGCTCCAGTAAGAAATGCCGTCTTAACAAACAGTTTTCTCATAAGCAGCAAGTTAACAGCTGTCAGCTTGTTTTATTTCAGCGGTGGACAAATTCACCTTCGGGGCTGCGCTGCGACGGCTGAACTTATCCCTCCTGGAACCTGTGCATCGTCTGAACCCGGGCCCTGCACATGGGGCCGGCTGACATAATAAACAATGGCTCTGTATAGCTTTAGTAATGTGAGCATTAATATTGATCCAGCACGGACTTCTCTAACAACAACCGAAAAAAAAAAAATGTATCTGTTATCTTGAGAAACCTCCCAAACAGCTCTAGTCTCCTTTCATTACAGGAGAGAGTTATTAGGGCAGATGGCCGAGGTGATATCCATTTGACCTATAGATGCTAACTCAAGAGTCGGATCATTAATAAGGTGGCCGGAGATAGGGAGAGATGGCAGTAAAGAGAGTTAAAAAGCAATCCTGTGCACAAAGGATTGCACGTCGAGAAGTGCCGGGTAGCGAATGAGATGGACAGTGGTGAAAAGGTGGCCACGCGGTTTTAAACGCTCATCGCCAAGTCAAGCAGATTAAGCTTAAAAGCTGATGTTTTCCCATATTTGGTTCCTCCTCCTGTGTGAATCCTTCTGGAGGAAAAAGAGCCTGTGGCTCTTGAATGTAAGACAGAGATTTCACTTTCTCTGATTAAACCCCCCCCCCCCCCCAAAAAAGTGCTTTATTGTTTTCTGCCACGGCCACAGCTGCGGTGGCTCAGGTTTGAAAGCCGCTGCCTGGCAGAAAACCAGTCCTTGCTGAGGATCAGACCGTGGCCTTGTTCCAAGAGAAATTTGGATTTCATTTGACCACGATAGGATTCCAGATTGTCATCTGAGCATGTCTGAAAAGTGGTGAATGTGTGTCAGTAGTTAAGTGCTCGTGAACTTCCTTAGTCCCTGGATTGTTCAGGACTGACCCAGGCAATTTTTTCCAGATGTTTTGGGGAATCCAAGTCCATATAAAAGGGATGGTAATGCTTCTGCTTCCTTACTAAGTTGTCTTTGTGGCTTGCAGGAATGTGCATGAAAGCTGGAGCCAAGACACCCCGATTTCTAGTCTCACCTCTACAAACTGCACTTTAACCTTTTCTGCCCTTCCCTGGCTTCTCCACACAAGATCACAGAAACTTCGTGGGTCCGGTGCAAACTTTACTTGGCCTTATTAAAAAAAAAATAAGCATTGCTCTTTTTTTATTGTACAAAACGCCAGTCCCTGTTCTCCAAACCTCCTCTGAAATTGTTTTTTCGCCTTTGATCCAGCAGCTGCTGGTATTCTGCAATCCTGAGTAGGTAAAACATGAGAAGCACCTTGGGATGGGAAGGAGTTACAAAAATATGAAATATTGCAGTGCGATTCTGTGAGACACGGTATAACAGAGTGGCTCTTTAAGTGGACACCAGGCAGAAATCTTTAGCAAATAAATGTTCTGATTTTTCTAGTAAATGTAATTTTTTTACTGTTCGTTGCAGTCGTTTCTCTTCCACTTTATTGACTCTTTTAATCACTGTGGTTTTTATATTAAAATGGTTTATGTTGCTATCTCTAAAGTCTGCATGATCAGACCCTGTCTTTCCCAATGTTCGAATTTGCCTGCACTTTTCATCTTGTAGCCGAGGCAGAAGACTTCTCTAAATCCCAGTTTTAAAGTATGGTGTTTGTTTTAAATTTTATCCCTCTTTAAAATTTTAAATGAAAACAAACTCTCAGTGGCAAACTAGGTTGAATGGAGCTGGGAAGGAATTACTCGGTAGCAACCGGTGCTGTATGACATCTGATGAATGCTAATTCTTCATCCCCAAAACAGTTTTGAGCAGATGAAGACAGCTGATTTCTGCAACAACTTAAACAGAGATTGAAATGTCTTCCATCATCTGGAAGCAGATTTCCTTCCGCCCCATAGCAGGTGCGGGCTCGGTCCACAGTGATTTCTCAGTTATACTCTAACTTTGCAGTTTAAAAAATTTAATGTCAGTGCCCAGCCAGGCAAAACCTAACTCCCTAACATTTCTGTTTTTCACGGAAGGCTAAGACTTTATCCTCAGGCAAAGTCTCCTCTCTGGGCTGGCTGCTGTAAATCCTCTGGGCCCTGGCAAAAGCCAGAGTTGCTAGCTCATTTTACTTAATTTGTGATGCTGGCAAGATTTGTGCTGCAGCCCAGGGCTCTTGACTCAACTCTCCTAAATCAGAGCATTGACACATTACAGTAGAGAAACACCAGCACAGAAAACCTGAAAATAAACGCCTCGAAAAGAGATATTTCAGAACGATGCTGTCTTACAAAGCTTTAAATGGTGTTAGTGTAGCATTATAAGTTTCTCGGTGTTTGCTTCTTTAAAACCACCTGCTCATTAAGAAGTTGGGGTTTAGCTGCTGTCATAATAAATGTTTTTAACTACGTATTTCATGTGAGGATCTTAGGGCACTTGATATCTTTCCACAGAAACCCTGCTAGACAAAATGTCATGCGTTTTTGCAGGTGGGTAAATGGAGACATGGAGTAAAGTGAAATGAGGTTGTCAGTGCCGGAATGTTAACCAGCATAGGTGCAATGATGTAATTACAGCAAATGTAAATGTGTCAGGTTAACGCCAGTGTGAACGATCTTATTCCAGACTAAGAATCCTTTTTCCTGCTTGGATAATTCCATTTTGAAAGTGAGGAAGTGTATCCAAGAGGATAAAGTGCTTGACTGTGGTTGGGGAGATCAGAGGTTCTCTTCTCCTCAAACCTGCCATGGATTTGCCGGGAGATCTCAAGTGAATTTTCCCCTTTCTTTGCACCGTCGTGTGACATGTAGGACAGAAGATGGTCATATATGTAGGGGAAAAAAAAGTAATTGCTATTAAACAGAAAAACAGAGCAGTCACACAGGTGATGTCCACGCTGGCTTGAAACAGTCGGTGCCTGATGTCCACACTGCGCATGTTTCAGTCTTTATTTTATTTTCAAAAGCTGTTTTTTTGGTCTCATAGCCCAAGTGCCCAGCTGCACGTGGAGCGTGTTAGGTGTATTCCTCCGGCAACACAGCTTTCATTTTGGTTTCCCTATAGCAGGAAGCCAACATATGCACTTCAGGATGGCTCCATGATGCAAACAACACACCAGTAAGCAGGGATGATGGGGAGATGCATTTCAAAGGCGTGCTCCTCATCCAAACCAATGCGGACACACGCGATGCTGGGGTGTTCCCATATAATCATAACAGATGACGTCCGTGTGCAGCAAGCTCTTAAGATGGTATCAGAGGCAGAACCTGGCAGGTTGAATGGGGCTTAGTCCTCTGCTTTAACCTTCAGCCTGTGCTGCTTCAGGAAAAACAAACCAGGTTTAGAAAAACATTTCCCTAGTAGTTAATCTGCAGTCAAAATTGTGTGATATACAAGCAAGACAGCTAATTCCAGTGAATTTTACTTTGATGTATGCTTTGCAGTCCACGTTGTTACAGAAAAAAAAAAGCTTCAACCTCTCTCCCTTTGTTTAAAATGAATGCAGCAGCAGGTTTGTGTTACTGTAATCCCAACAACTGCAGTAAGAAATAATCAGGACGTTTTTAGGTAGAACTGCCACTTTGGGCCTGCTCCACAAGGTCTACCATCCTTGGTGAGCTCTACCCTCCTATCCTCTGCTCATGGGTTTGACGTTACACTGGGACAAGGGCATCTGCCAGTTGTGATGGTGGCTGATGTAAGGCAGAGGAGATGCCACATTTTCTTTCCGGGTGGACCAGTAAGAAGCTGTTAGGAGGCCAGTTATCTCTTACGGGCTGAGATGCATGTGAACATTTGCCCTGATGCTTGTTTGTTTCTGTAAAATACATTTTTAATTATCCTAATGCTTTATTTAAAATGTTCTTTGTTACAGAAGAAGAAGAGGAACAGGTGCCTACCGATGGAGGTACATCTGCAGAGGCCATGCAGGTGCCACTGGAAGAAGAGGGAGATATGGAAGAGGATGAGGCAATTAATGATGAGAACTACTTGAGCAAGAGACCGTTGGAAAGTCCTGATGCTGAGGAATTTCCACCTGTGAAACGGCCAAAACTATCTGTTTCTAAAGGGGACACCTTGGACGGGGCTTTGGAACCACGTGAGCCTCTTAGCTCAATAAATACTCAAAAAGTACCACCAATGCTTTCTCCAGTTCATGTTCAGGACAATACAGACTTAGCCCCTCCTTCACCAGAACCACCAATGTTGGCTCCCATTGCAAAATCGCAAGTGCCAACCCCCAAAACTTTAGAGGCAAAGCCGTTTGTGCCCAAAACAAAGTCCAAAACAAGTTCTCCAGGACAGAAGACAAAATCACCTAAAACCACACCCTCACCAGTGGTAACTGGAAGTCCCATACGTTCACCAAAATCTGGATCCAAAGAAAAAAAGTCACCAGGTCGCGCCAAGAGCCCAAAAAGTCCTAAAAGTCCAAAGGTCCCTGCTCATGTTCCCCAACCACCTGTCAAGCCTGAAACACCAAGTAGAACCCCTCTGGCTGCATTAAGTGACAAGATAGGAAAGGAAAACATTCAAGTAAAACAAGGACAGACACCACCTGAGCCTGCCACCAAGCCAAATATTGAAAACCAGACTAAGAAAGTACCAGTGATGGACAAGACCATTGATGATTCAATCGATGCTGTGATTGCTCGTGCATGTGCAGAACGAGAACCGGATCCCTTTGAGTTTTCCTCCGGCTCTGAATCAGAAGGGGAAATTTTTACCAGTCCTAAAAGACTTTCTATTTCAGAGACTACAACTCCTAAACCTTCTGTTTCTGCCAATAATGCAAATAAGGCAGGAGCAACTCCGATACCTCCCTCGGGTGGGACTTCAAGTTCAGACATTTCATGGACAATGGATGACTCAATTGATGAGGTCATTCGAAAGGCAAACATGGGGACACCTTCTAATCCACCCACCAACTTCACTTATTTCTCCTCTCCTTCTGCTTCACCACCGACTCCAGAACCTCTTCTCAAAGTCTATGAGGAGAAAACCAAGTTGGCTTCATCGGTAGAAGTGAAAAAGAAATTGAAAAAGGAGCTGAAGACAAAAATGAAGAAGAAAGAAAAACAAAAGGAAAAAGATAAAGAGAAAAACAAGGAGAAAAACAAGGAGAAGGAAAAGAACAAGGAGAAGGATAAAGACAAGGAAGGAAACAAGGAAGCAAAATTTCAGTGGAAGGAACTACTCAAAGATGATGATCTTGATCCCTATAAATTCAAACTAAAGGACTTTGAGGAAGCTGACACAAAAGTAAAGTTGAAAGATGGCAACACCAAAAAAGAGAGAGAAAAACATAAAGATAAAAAGAAAGAGAAAGAGAAAGGCAAAAAAGACAAGGATAAGAAAGACAAAGAGAAACTTAAAGATAAGGGTAAGGAAGATAAGATAAAGGCTCCATCAGCACCTCTTGTGTTACCTCCCAAAGAAATGTCTTTGCCCTTGTTCAGCACACCAACTGCCATGAGGCTTCCCAGCATGTTACCTTCCTTGTCTCCAATGCTTCCTGAAAAACTGTTTGAGGACAAAGAGAAACCAAAAGAGAAGAAGAAAGACAAAAAAGAGAAGAAGAAAAAGAAAGAAAGGGAGAAGGACAAAGAGAAGGAAAAGAAGGAGAAGGAAAAGGAGAGGAAAGAAAGAGAAAAGAAAGAGAAAGAAAAAGAGAAACACAAACATGAAAAGGTAAGCTGTTTAGATAAGTTGAGAGAAAGAGAAAGAAAAAGAGAAACACAAACGTGAAAAGGTAAGCTGTTTAGATAAGTTGAGATGGCATACTTGCTTGAAAAATGCGTATGGATTCCTATATTTGATGCTGAGCGTTGTTTAAGAGCTTTGAGGAGATGTGTGATTACAGGTTTGGTATTTTTTAAAAGTAACAGCTCCAAGGAAGACATCCCCTAAGAGTTTCAGGGATTGTCCCACCTTTTTGGAAGACAAAACAATGGAAGTTCAATTCTGTGAATTTGAAATGTGAGATTGTCCTGGTTTTCCTCGACTCACTTTTCAGTTTGAAAAGCTGGGGCTCAGACTCAACAGCAGCACACACACAACAAATGTATGTAGTATTGCAAAGCGCAAATTTTGTTCTGTAGATTTCCACCAGTAGGGCCAGCAACCCTATACCTTTCATATAAACTTTAAATTCCATTTCTAAAAGTCTACTGTTTCAAAGCTTTGTAGAAGCCAGTAAATTACTAGGTGGACAGAAACGAGGAGCAGACTGCCTTCAAATAAACAAGTTCACCAGTTATCTCAGATGTTCAGAAGAGCTGCTGAGTCCTCTCTTAGCAAGCCTGCCCCCTTGTTGTTCCAATGTGTTTGAAGTAAGAAAATTGTTTTCAAATTTTGCTCTAAATGTTCAAATGTCACCTTTCGTTTTGAGTCTTATGCTTGAGAGAGAGAAGGGGAGAGCTAGTTTTCAAGTGGGTTGAGCTCCTTCCACTCCTGCAACTCTTACTGATTTACATCAGCCAAAGATAATTTCTTCTTTCCACTATCACCTACTCTTGAAAATATATTTAATATTTAAGAAATGAAACCAGCATATTTGCACGTTATCAGATTTGAAATCCCATTAGAAGCAGCTCCCCTAATTCAGGATTTGCTCTAATTTTTTGTCACTTCACCTTACAATACGCACTAAATTGTTAATATTAAAAAAAAAAAGAAGAAGAAAAAAGAAGAAAAGAAAGAGATTGTCTTCATATGTGATAACCTTGAATACAGGATTTCCTAAATCTCTATCCTTAGCATTAGGAAGCACTGTATAAGTTCTGGTTTTACCAAGATGCTCTTTACATCCTCCTTTGAGTGTAATACTCAGTTTGTACAAGCTCACATTTGGGACGTTCCTCACTTTCCTTTTTTGCCACCGTACCTTGTTATGCTACCTGCTGGACTTGAAACAAACTGCTGATATCAAAACTTGCCATATTTTTTAAGTTGACAAATGGGTTTTCAGTGCAGAATCTGGGTGATCTAGAGAACTAACATTTGTCTGCTGTGGATGAGGCGGTGATCGACAGGGTGGTGGTCCAGTTGTCCATGTTAATTTAATGGCTGATTTTAGACTGCAGCAACACTTTCATGGATTCCCCATTTTGTCTGTCTGCTCTTCAAGCCTGAGATGTTTTGTCAGTATTTCATTGAGAATTTCTGCAGAGATTTCTTTTTCAATTAAATACGTGTGTATATAAAATAGAGAAAACGAGTGGCTTGTTTCTCGTACATTCAGTTTTGCATTTCTTCTGCAAATCTCTGTATCTAGTTTACTTTAGAGCAATGTAACAGATACACAAACAAATACAAACTGGTAAAGCTTTGGTATAGACTGAACATATATATATTAGGAAAAGGAGTTCAACAGTAATAAAAACTTGGACAAATTAAATTGACAAAGCTGCCCATTACCTTGGCAAAAAGTCCCTGTCAAAAGAAACTTTAAAGCCAGAATGCATGAAAGAGTCCCCAGATAGAATTAAAATTTAAACTGATTCTTGATAGATAAGCTTTTTTTAAATCCACCTCTTTGCTGCAAGTCAGGATTTTAAAAATAAATTTCCCCTTTAAATCTCTTGAGCGATTTTCATTTTTTGCAAGGCCGCACTGCTGGTGTCCTGGAAAAATGGAGAGTTAGAGCTTTATCAGTTGGTGCCCTGAGGTATGTGGCAAAGAAGCTAAATCCTTGAAGATTAGCAAAAAAAATGCAGCACATGGCAATAAGGGGCTTATATGACTACTAGTATTAGTTCAGGTGAAAGAAGTATTGCTTATACATAAAACTGGACAAATCCACTGACAATGTATTTTTAGTTAGCTACAAAGGAGTCTTATATTGCTGGACTTTACCTCTTTGGTGATTTGGGAAGCTTAGTAATCCACTGTAAATGCTCTTCTGCTGGCCCCAATTCCCAGTATTACTCCAGAATGCTTCTCTTTCGTTTTAACCCCTAAAAGTACATGTTTCCTTAATTTAGCTTTTAGATCACACAATGTCTTATTTAGCCAGCAGTCGCGCCGTAAGAGTAAATGATCAAGTTACTGCTCGGACACTTAACCTTCCACGGCTTGTCCGCTTCGGAGGCGTACGCGCAGCCTGAAGGATGAGTTCGTGGGCTAACTGCAGTTTCAGCTCTTGACAGCCAGTAGAAAATGCCAGATTTCTATTTCTAATATTGCTATACTTAAACAAAAGAGCGACTCAACGGTAATGTTTCCATTTTTGAGTATCGTTATACTTATTACCTAAGCGTGCATCCCATCCCGTTGGGGAATCGAAGCTTTTTGATCAAGTTTTCCCTGTAATTTTGCCCCGAGCTGCTGGAGGACACAGAACAGCAACCAGTATTCTGCATAAATGGCAGAAAGCAGAAGCTGAAGGCTGCGTGCTGGAAGCGTTCGGTGGTGGCACCGAGCAAGAGAAGCTTTTGCGCTGGGCTTGCCTGAAGCTCCGTGCCCCGCAGTAAGTGTTGGTTGAAGCAGTTACTCCCCATTTCTACTATGGAGATTACCGGGCGTGCTGTAGGAGCGACTGAGCAGCTCACGAAGCAGCGGCTGACCCAGTTTCAGCTAACCTTAATACGCTGAGCTGTAAACTAAAGGAGTTGAGGTACTGCTTCATGAGAAATGGAGCCATCCTTGCGCCGGGGCAGGGCTCGCCGGAGCTGCCCCAAAGCAAACGGCCCTTACTCGTGAATCAAAATCCTGTCGTCGATGTCGAGGAAGACCAGGCTATGCAGGATATAACTGTGAATGCTCCTTCATTTTCTCTCTGCGCCAGTCATGCAAGCTCTACGCGCAAACCTGTGTTGCAGAAAGATGCTTCCTCTCCTCTTGTATCAAGGGATAAGATTTAGGATTGTCGTGGAGCCCAGTTTTCCTCTCGCAGCAGACTGCGATATCGGTTATCTGAGCATAAAGAAGTGTTTTATGTGTTTTTCTTCTGCCACACGAGCCCCCACCAGCATTGTTTAGAACATCTTGGTGGTATACAAATAATAATACAAAGGACCTTTTTACAAAGGACGGATGACGCGGGTATCTTTCTGTGCTGCGTGCTGGAAGCTAAGCAGCAGTGCCTGTCCTAGGAGCTTTGTATTCCAAATAGGCACCACAGGAGGAGGAACCCGCAGGAAAAGAGGTAAGATAATCTGTGCAAAGCCCTGTGCCTGAGCCTCCTGTACCCGGGGTTCAATTCCGTGTCTCTATCCAGTGGACAATGCTACAAGTTGAGAGCCTGGGAAAGCGGCAGTGAAATTGTTGCAGGCCTTAGGAGCTTCAGAGGAAGAAAGCTCTTGCAACACTCCAGGGGAATGACGTAACAAAAAATGGTGCTGTGTAAACAAAAGAGTAGAGAGGGACCTGTGAAGTAGGCTAATGCACATCCATGGAGACCTTCATTGAAAAGCACGGTTAACTGCGTCGAAACAGAATTACTGCTCAGGCTGCAGCCCTTCTCTCTCTGGAGTAGACATCTCCTGCTGACAGCTCCAATTCTTTGGGCAAGGTGCACGGCACGGGACTTTGTCATTACCGTTCCTCAATGTAAGTCCTAACTGAGTCCTCCCACTCTGGCCTGCTGTCTCCGGCGCTGCTTTCTGTGCTTTGAATTGATCGTTTGCCCTCTCTTTCTTTATGAAAGCTTTTTAAAACAGCTTTCTCCCACTGAGAGTTGCTCGGGTTTCCGTTTAGTCTATGCAAACTATCTTTGTCTCTTTAAGTTCCTGCACCAGATTCAGCTAAGTGGTTGTTTTATTAAATATGATGATGCACATGCTCAAAATGAGATCAGTCTCCCTCTCTTTCTGTGTATATTCACATATATATATAACCTATATACACTTCTCATATATATGGATATAAGTTGAGCAACTTACGTATGGAGAATCATTACAATGTCAGCTGTCAAATCTGATATGATTCTGTACAGGTTTTGCAAAGCAGTAGCTTCATGGGAGTTGGTAATTTTGGCAGACACTGGTTCAAGGAGGTTAAGGACATATTCAAGTGGTCTAAACTCCACCAAATACTGAGGTTGGAAACCAGGCCATTTGAAAAATAACCATTAGAAACCTCAGCCTAATTGCATTAAAAAGCAGTGATTCTGTTATACCTGTGTGGTTAAGCGCTTTCATAAAGTATTCAGTGTTGGTGCTTGGGGTTTATTTGCTTCCTCTGTGTCTAATTTTTATTCAAGAGGGTCACAGTACATTCACGTGATGAACCTGGGAAATAATTTAATTTAAATCTCAGAAAAAAGTGCAAACACCACTGGGCACCTACCAAGTTTGAGTACTAAGGTCAAAGCATTTCATGTCATTGTTTAGAAACATAGTGGGGGATTTTGTGTCTCTGGGAAAATACTAAATCAGGAAGACTTGTTAATAAAGGTATGAGCGCGTACAAATGCAATGAAGTTTCAAGTTGATTTTTTAGACTGGAATTCGTATTTGTGATTTGCTATGGCTGGGAGTTCCCAACAAACTCTGAGCATCCATGCCACAGCACGAAGTGTGAGAGAGTGGCGATCAGTCTGTCATAGGTCTCTCTCATTAAGCTGATATACTCTGTTTGGTTAACTCCATCGATGCTTTCATGTAATTAATATATTTTGGGAGTCTGCTTGCAGTCTTTGACTGATGATTGTGTTCCCTTGTACAGATAAAGGTGGAACCAGTTGTTCCGGCTCCATCACCGGTTATTCCTCGGCTGACATTAAGAGTGGGTGCAGGCCAAGACAAGATGTAAGTACAAATAAATCCATCTGCAAGGTGTACACTTACCACAGTTCATCCTCTGTCACTTGTGGTAGCTCTTATTTTCAGTGGGAAATGCTTAAAAATTAGTGGCAAATGACATCCATACAGCTATGACATCTTTTGACTGTGCTAATGAAAAATCAAGCAGCATGCTTACCAATAGAAACTTTTTGGACATTTTGCCCTTTTTTTTCTACTCTCCAAGCGGGACCCATCATCTTCTATCCTTTCTATTGTGTTTCTCACTCTGTGCGTTTTGAAGGCATGGATTACAAGACTCCATCTAGAGTCACATGATGCCTCCAGTGATATTTAGTGAGGTTTCCGTAATGGACGGTTATCCCTAGTGTAACCTACAGCTAAGTTTCACAATGCTCTTCAGCTAACAAGTGTTTTATGCTTTAAAACATAACAGTTGAAATTCCTTTATACGCGTCTGTTTTATTATAACTGTTGATGATTATTCATGAGTGTACCTAACACATTTCAAATGTCGGTTCATTAGCTCCCTAATTATTGGGTGCTGTTGTACAAATAGTAGTTACTTTGTACTGTATGAGTGTAAATAGGATGATCCCTACCCTGAGATCATACAGCATAAACAGGTGGCTGGAGAGGCTGGGGAAACCATGTGTCACTGGGCTTTGTTAGGCTGGTCCTGTGTTGTACGGGAAGGGTTTCTTTTAATTGGGTTTTTCATGTTTTTAATGGCACAGAGCACACTTTCATGTCTGATGGTAAACATGAGCACCAGATTTTTTTTTCCATTCATCACATTAAATATTGTTGTTTCTCTTTTGTAGCCATTCTGAACTAAATCTCCTAATTGCTAATTTTTCTGCTTTATAAGTTAAATTGCGTCTTTGATGATTATTCTGTTTTTTCTGTGCTGTCCTGCTCTTCAGTAGGTGAGTTTTACTAGTTTGAAGTTGCTACCGGACTTTAGTCATTTCTTGGTTTCTATGGGACAGCCCCACCCCAAATATCAGGGCTTCTTCCTGCTCTTCAACCGTTTCTGCTCTTTTCCTTTCACAGTATTTGAGTGTGATCTCAGATTTCTGTGCCTCAGAGTGCTGTAGGAAAGCTCCTGCTTTCTCAGAACAGTTGTCTGTCCTGCTGTGCAAATTTGAATGTGCACGGGTGGACAGACTGGCCCTTTAAAGCCCACAAATCTGTTTTCCTCCTTGAGGAGCTATGGATACTTTTAAACTCCTCTTTTTCAAGGACTGTACTAGTGTTTGTTTGGAGAAAATTAAGTCATATTTTCAAGGCAGAGCTTCTAAATTAAACTTCTGAAGCCATATTTTAGCACCAGAGGGTTGGCTTTGCTTCCCGTCTTATCTCACCCCAGTCTTTCTCATACCCACACACATTTTGAGAAGGGACTTCAGACTCCATCTGCTTGCTACAAATCATATGGGTACATCGTTGTCAGCCCTGCCAGCCCATGGTGGGTCAGAGATACTGAAATCTTGTTTTATGGCCTTTTGGGAAACTTGCTTCAGTCCCGGTTTCTTTTGTGCATCTTTAGTGGCACCCTGACCTCCATCTGAGGACCTCAAGCATTGTGATCCTTAGCACGGCAGAGCCTAGAGTTTAAACCCTGACTCCAGGATGGGAGATACACAAAGCTGACTTAGCTCAAAGTTTCTAGACAAATTAGGGGAGAATTAAACACCAAGGCTGAGATCTTCAGGGGCGGGGGAGTCCTGGAGGCAGCTGGTAGGAAATGCTAAAAAGTGGTTTTGCTGCAGCTCCCTGCAGCATCTGTACTGCGTCTAGGAGGGGAGCTTCATCTTCTCCACATGACGCTCGTCCTTGAGATTGCTTTAGGATGCATGACCAAACAAGGTTTGAGTCATTAGTATTCCATCTCTTTGCTTACTAGTTTCCCTTTTCTACCTTAAATATCTCCTCACTGCCCACCATACTGGCACCCTAAAGTTCTCCCAGTCTAATGGCTGTATCACCCAGTTGCACCTTCTGGCTGATGGCAAACAAGAACTTACAGAGCTTTGTGATAGCTTTTAGGATTTGTCATAGTTTTCCAAGGCAAAAATCCAGGAAGAAATTTGCCGTTATACAGTTTGCGCCACGTGGCTCTGGGAACTGTTTTGTGTTGTATGTCGATCCGATGTCTAATGCGGCAGGGCTCGCAGTGGAGCTGTCCTACTCTAATATTTCTGCTTTCATGCTCAACAATTAATATTCAGCCTGAACTCAGAGCGTATTTTAATTTTCACGTGTTGTGATCGTTATGAAAAGGACTGATGTGCCTCTGAGGCAAAGCATTACATAGCTGCCTCTGTGGCTTGGACCTCTGAAGTAATACCAGAAGTCTCTGCAACCTCTATTTAAAGTTATTAGTTGAAAAGACCATAGTAGGATCATCAACCTTTTAAGCAGCTGGTAACAGGCAGAAACAAAAGCTTTTGTGACGTGTTATGGTAAGGGAAAACTAAGCTTACGTTTCATCTGTGTTGGTAATGGAGTTCTGAATATCTGGTAATTATCATATAGAAATGTTGTGTTTCAGTTAGCATGTCTCTGGAGTTTTACTAGCACGGGATTGTTTGAGAATACCATGAATTGCCTTTGTGGTGGGTTGACCGTGGCTGGATGCCAGGTGCCCACCAAAGCCGCTCTATCACTCCCCTCCTCAGCTGGACGGGGGAGAGAAAATATAATGAAAGCCTCATGGCTCAAGATAAGGACAGGGAGAGATCACTCACCAGTTACCGTCACAGGCAAAACAGACTTGACTTGGGGAAATTAGTTTAATTTATGACCAATCAAATCAGAGTAGGATAATGGGAAATAAAAGCAAATCTTAAAACACTTTCCCCCCACCCCTTCCTTCTTCGCAGGCTTAACTTCACTCCCAATTTCCTCTCCCTCCTCCCCTCCAGCAGTGCAGGGGGACGGGGAATGGGGGTTGGGGTCAGTTCATCACACGTTGTCTCTGCCGCTCCTTCCTCCTCAGGGGCAGGACTCCTCACTCTTCCCCTGCTCCACCATGGGGTCCCTCCCATGGGAGACAGTCCTCCACGAACTTCTCCAGCATGAGTCCTTCCCACAGGCTGAAGTTCTTCACGAACTGCTCCAGCGTGGGTCCCTTCCCCAGGCTGCAGTCCTTCAGGCACAGACTGCTCCAGCGTGGGTCCCCCGTGGGGTCACAAGTCCTGCCAGAAGACCTGCTCCAGCCTGGGCTCCTCTCTCCACGGGGCCGCAGGTCCTGCCAGGAGCCTGCTCCAGCATGGGCTTCCCACGGGGTCACAGCCTGCTTCGGGCATCCCCCTGCTCCGGCGTGGGGTCCTCTGTTCCTGGGCTGCAGGTGGAGATCTGCTCCCCCATGGACCTCCCTGGGCTGCAGGGGGACAGCCTGCCTCACCACGGTCTTCACCACGGGCTGCAGGGGAATCTCTGCTCCGGCGCCTGGAGCACCTCCTCCTCCTCCTTCTGCACTGACCTGGGGGTCTGCAGGGCTGGTGCTCTCACATCTTCTCACTCCTCTCTCTGGCTGCTGTTTCTGTGCCTCCTGCAACTTTTTCCCCTTCTTAACTCTGTTCTCCCAGAGGCACTACCACCATCACTGATGGGCTCGGCCTTGGCCAGCAGTGGGTCCATCTTGGAGCCGGCTGGCGTTGGCTCTGTCAGACATGGGGGAAGCTTCTAGCAGCTTCTCAAAGAAGCCACCCCTGTAGCTCCCCTGCTACCAAAACCTTGCCATGCAAACCCAACACAGCTGTGGAGAGGTATGAGAAAAGTTTTGGGGGATTCATAGAATTTGATGAGTAAAAACTAGATGGAGTAATGAGTTATTTCAGTTTCCTCTGTTAAAGAGAAGAGCTCTTTGGAGGCTTTTGGAAGTACTTAAGTACCTATTCAGCTGGAGGTTGGTTTGTTTGGGGGACTTCATATAAAACATTGTCTTTAATGGAACTACTTACAGATCTTGGTGAGCCCATGAAGTCTTTCGGGTGTCTGAAGAAAAAGTGTCAGATTGATGGTGCTTGAAATGGAGGTTCATGTCATACCATAAACACAGCACAACAACGGCAACACAAGTTTACTCAAATAATGCAGCAGTGGTGAGGAAAATGCCTTTGCAGTGTAGCAAACTGTTTCTTCTCTATCATTTCACTTCTTGGCTCCTCTGCTTGGACCAATGTACAAAGTAGTGATGGTAGTGTCAGAGAAGTCTCCTTCTTTCTTGTTTCTGTGAATACGAGTACATATTGCTCCTAGATGCAAAGCGATACCTGCATTCGAGCTTGTCTGGTGTGCAAATATTCTTACAACACACATCAGTTCAAAAGAGATGGCTATTAATAACATTAGGTTAATAGACACAAAAATGTACTGTTGCTGAAAGATGGATAAACCCACATTGGAAAAACTGTTCTACTTTAGCTTTTTTTTGCCAGTGTTTTAACTGCACAGTAAAACAAGAAGAAAGTAGATTATAATCAAAGCATTTCCATCTTAGTTGTAAACAATTACAGCAATACTTGCATGGATGCCACATTAGAAGAAATTTACTGGATTCCATTCTAATGCAATTAGAGCTAATTTTGTTCTTTAAATGAATAAAAGGTCAGCTAGTAAATCTAGTTTATCTCAAGTCCAGGCTTCAATAAATTGTTTTATTTAATTTGTTGTAAAAGATCTTATCCTTAATGGGCCTAGCTCTTATTGGTTTGCTTGGGTTCTAAAATATTTATGACCACCTTTTTAGATATGATTTGAATGATATGTTGGAAGGGTTTTTCACTGGTTTTTTTTTTCCACTCCAGTGTTATCAAGGTAGATTGCTAACTGAGTTAGCATAGGAAGGAACTAGAGATGCTATCTTTTTTTAAAAAAACAAAACAAAACAAAAAACCACAGCTAGTATAGACTTCTAAATTTTAAATTGACTGCAAATGATGAGCAGAATTTAATACTTTTATTCAATTGCACCATGGTTTCTTTTTGTCTAGTTATTTTTTCTTAAGCACAATCATTTTTTTATACCCATAAGTTTTTAAAAACCGTATCTATTGATGAGGTGTTGACATTCCAGCTACTACCACAGTTGACATAAACTTCAGCAAAAGTACGTGCTGTAATTTTTAATACTTCAGATAAATTGATTCTACATTTAAATACAGTTTTTAAGAAAAAACACGTGGCTTCTGACACTAGTGCCAGACCACAAAGCAGAGTACCACTCACTGGTTGCTGTTTCAGTGCTTCTGTGACTTAGAAGCAGGATATATATTTTTTGTGAAATCAGGTCTCCAGATCTACCTTAAAATTTCAGGCTTTTGCTCCAGACTTGTACTGCATCATATCATAGCTCTGCCATCAGCAGGGAACCTGGAAACAAGACATGAGAAGGGGAAAGACAGGTCTTTTAACAGTGTTTAACTTGTAAACCTGACCTGCTGCTCTAATGAAGTTGCCCCTTATCTTACATATTTTTAAAGCGAGTAGATACGTGACTTTCTCCAAAACCAGATCACACACATGCTCAGATAATTATGCGTATGTGTTTATAAAAAAATGTATATTAAATAACCTGTGGATTGTAAAATAAAATCCTAAAAGGATTAAGGGATAGAAAAATTTTTGTTATCCAGATATTTAATTGACTCCACTAAAGCTTTTTATCGCTTGGTAGGATATTATCAGTCCAAGGCCTAACTTACATTCGTTTGGAGGCTCACTCGACTGCATGATATCCCCATGACAAAAGGCACCAGCATAGCTAGCTGACATCCTTTGTAGGGAATCTCAAAGCCAAGTGGCAATATAGACCAAACCAGAATCTGTCCTGTCGCTTTCTGTTTTATTACACCGAGTTTCTGTGATCGTCCACCTGAGAACTTCTACTGCAGTTAGGTGCTCATGGTACGTATTTTTATAAATAGGCAAAATAGCATGTGTCTGAAAAAATGGAAGCCTGAAAGGATAAGCAGCTTGAGAAAATCTCCACATTGAAGCTATAACCCGACCTGAAACACAGTTGGACTGTTGGAGGAGTTTATTTTTCATAAATTTACATGGTTTGGGTCATCACTGCTACTTGCTCAAGAATTTGTTATTTTAAGTGCAACCACAGCTGGGCAACAGAATTGCACTAAAACAGTTCTTTATTCATACTTTTTGAAATTCTGTAAAACTTCATTATCTAACCTGCAGCATGCAGAGTACCACCAAGTTTATTATAGGGTAATGTTCTCCAAAAACCAGATGCCTAAATGATGGATCTTCTATCTGCAACAAGCTTTAATTTATGTAAGAGTTGAGCTGCAGACTCTCCAGAGAGTGAATTTTCTTGGGAAAACTACACACACACATACACAATCAGACTTTATAAAGGTAATGGTACCAAGGGAGGAGAGAAGACGACGGTATTAGCAAACCCATCAATAGCTTTTTATTGACCTGGTTGAAGACAAGAAATTAGGCAAGGACCACGGTGGTATTCCCCTAAGCTCACTGGGGATCTGTAGTTGCTGCTGCAACATGAATATGTATTTTTTTGAAAACTGCTCAAACTCCCCGGGGAGCTGTGAAAAAAAGCTAGATACCTAAGACAGGACTTTGCTATTAGCTTCAATTAAACTAGAATTCTGCCCTATGTAGTTTCCAAGAATGCATCTTATTTTTAAAGTATCATCTTTGGTGGATATCCAGGATCTTTCATTTTTAATAGGGTTGTTCTCGTACAGATAAATCAGACCACGTGAAGAAACTTTGAACTTTGAGTGCTATTTAGTGGAGAGCTACTCAGACTTTGATAATTTAGATGACTGTCTTCATAGTGTTTGCCCACAATAGCTGAATAATGGGGTTCATTAACCTCCCTGTGTAGGCATACCCAAATTGTTTGCCTCTAGCCTTGGCTCCCTACGTGTGGCTGGGGAGGAAAGGATTGGCTTTTTATTGACTTGTCAAGCCGTAGGTTTGCATTACTGGCCAAGTAGCTCATGACCCATTCCATTTATTTCACTGTTTTGTGGTGGGGAAACAGGTAAAGGAATCCTGCTGGAAGCCCCTCCTTCCGCACGTTTTTATGAATAAGAGCAGTGTTCGGAGCAGTTAAGGCACCGTGACCAAATCCTCCAAAAGACGTAATGCAAGCAGCATGGGGCTATTGTGGGACACAGCTGTGGGCGGTGTTGGTTACCCTGCGAGACGTTGCTTATTCAACAGAAAGCTCTGGAGGAGAACTTACTGTGGAATTAAAGAGGAGGGAAAAAGTGATACTTCGGGGAGAAAAATGTAGAAGGATAAACCACTGCTTGGAAAAATTAAACAATAGAGTCTGGGCAGCAAAAGTCTGTGTTTACTGCAGTACTGATGGGTATCCCAATTATTTTACAGTGTAGCACTTAGCAGAGAAAGACCGTGTTAACCGTGTGTTAACAGAATTAATGCTCTGGGTGTCAATCCAACTTTTGCTGTAAGACGGAAAAGAGCGCCTAACGGTGAAATAATTTTTTTATATGATCAATAGACCACCTAAGTGAGGGGGCAAAGTAATGGGAAATGATCTTGCTCCTCTGCAAGGCTGCAGAGGTGTGCGTAAGGAATTCCAGTGATCTTTACAGCTTTCATAAATCTTTGTGTGTGTTTGTGTGTGTATATACATACCCACATTTTTCTGTTCTGTAGTCTTTTAAATTGTAAGAGCTGGAGGACTGATTTTCAATGCCTTTTTAAATGCTGAATGTGTTTTAATGAAGATATTGTCTTGGGTATGATTCATATCCCCTTCCCAATTGTTCTTTTTTAGTGTAAGATATTGGCCCTGATCCTGCAGTAAAATCCCCATGTGTGGTCTTGTATCCATCCAAAAGTCTCCTTCACTTCAGTGGAGGTTCCCCAGCCTCTCCCTTGCTGCAGGATTGCAGCGTTTACATGCAAAAAATGAAGAATACCATATCCCTTTTACCAAAACAAGTAAATGATCATTTTTGTTTATATTTCTAGAGGTGATTTTGAAGAGTTTTTTCTTCCTTGAGTGTGAGTTATTTCCAACTTCAGATGTAGTCCTTAGCTTTTTTCTTCCTTTTTTTTTTTTTTAATTACTGAAGCCACCCCAACTAATTATTCATCCTGTTTATGGAAGGTGGTAGGCTGTGGCAAATTATTTTCATTTTGCTGCTGGCCACATTGGGTGATGACTCCAAAAGTGAATCCGTAAAAAGGCTTGAGTCATTAGAAAACAAAACAACTTACTGTGAGATTCTTTGATTTTGCTGCTTATTGCTCAAGAGTAAAAAAATTGTACACTGTATACCACAATTAAAAAAAAAAAAAGAAAAGAAAAATACTTCAGGCAGGTTTAGACACATAAGCAAATTGCTTGTCTAAATGGGTATGAGCAGCTGCCCTTATAAAGCACAACAGAAACCGACCAAATATGTGTGAAAGATTAGAAAGGCAGATGGGTATTTGTTTAAAAAATAGAATTTGCTCCATAGAAGATGACTGCAAGAGACTGATTTGTTCTTGTCTTTGACAGAGGTGCTTCTTTTTATTCACTCTTTTCTTGACGTTTTTACACAAAAGTGAGGAAACTGTACAGACCCACGGATTCATGTTATAGTTCCTGGGAGCTGGATGTGGGCAAGAGAGCCGTAAAGAAGTAGCCATCCGTAGACACAAAAGACAAAGGTGGTCCTACCTGAATTTAGTAGAGTTGTCCTGCGAGCAATTGATCTCTAGTTGTACGGAGCCTCCAAGTTCAGGACTGACCGGCTCGCTTGGTTCTTTCAAAAACACGTCTCAGTAACAAGCTGGAAATTACAGTTTGCTGGCATAATTTTGTGGTAGTTAATAAAATTTGTACTCTACACTAGCTCTCATTAAAGAGAGTAGATGTAGGATTGGTTTATGGGCAAGCTTCTAGATCATGCATCCCATAACATACCCCAAAACAAATGACAATAAAGGGCACTTTGCAAGGAACACATAAGAGAAAGTTTGCAAAGAGCTCATTGGCATAAACATGTTTTACCAGCTTCTGGTTTTGCTGTTGAGAGCTCAGCAGAAGGGGATAATGCCAGGTGGTTTTCACATCGAAGCTCTGAGCAGCTTGTTATTGATGATAAGAGAGGAAAGAAGATGAAAGATACCAAGACGCCACGCTACCAGCTCAGTTTTGTTTTGTCAGACTGGCAATGAACCATCCGGAGATGTAAGTCAGAATGGTGAGAAAGAATGGGAGGGAGATTTAGGAGTCATCGGCAGAAGGGTGTTTGTGGTTGTTGGGAGAAATACCCTGCTGTAACAGATACGGAGGGCGGAGGCCAAGGGCAGAACTCTGTTTCACTTAAAGTAATGGAAAAATAAACAGTAGAAAACCTGTAATTCAATTTCAAGAGTGCAAATGCCCATAAACCAAAGGAGTTACCTAGAAATGTCAGCTGGACTGAAGACCTAATGGATTCAAAAGTGGTGTTTTCTGCCTGTGGGAAGGGGGCACTTGTAGCAAAATGACTACAGAGTGAATTGTGTGAATAACTCAGTTCCAAAAGGATGTTAGGAATAAGCATCGTACCTCTAGGAGAAGAAGTCTGTTAGCAAAGAAGTTACATCTTCAAGGCCAAAGACTGTGGAGGTGAAGTCAAGCTTGGCGGAAGTCAAGCTGAATTAAATGTTGTGAAGGATATTGAGCAAATAGGAAAAGAAGGGAAGAAGATGGACCATGGAAATGAAGACAGGGAGAAGATGAAGGATGATATCAGTATGAGCAAAGAACAGAAAGAATACTTCAGATCCTATGTTCATTCTCTACTGAGAACTGGGACAAGATGGATAACAGCAGTAGGTTGACAGTGGTGGAAATTACCGTAATGAATTGGGAAGTAAAATATAGGGACCTTTATGCGCTGAAGTCAAGGAATGGGATAATCTTTCTCCCAAGTTCTAGAAGAACTGGGTTGTGAATTTGCAGACTCAGTGACAGGTAATTTTTAATATATTTCTTTTTATTTTAAAATGCAATGTTTGTTAGATCTATTTTTAATAAATAATAGAATAAATAGAAGTGCTGAAGAAGGGAAGAAAGGGAAAGTGATTTAGACACCCGCTGACAGCAGTGCACATGATTATAAAACAAATTTTGGAGGAAGAGCTGATTAAAGGCTTGGAAGTAGTGGAATAAAACACAGAACGGAAGTAAACCATGCCAACAGGCTTGATACCAATCTTTGATAAGTAACTGATCTTCTAGGCTAGCCTAGTCCAGTTGGCAGTCCCGGCAAGAGACGCAGCTGGCAACAGCTGATTTTTTGCCGTGCATCTTGGGTATTTGTTTCCACCACCAATGCTGAGAGCAGCTGCCTCCACCTCCCAGTGCGGAGTGATTTCTTCTGGACTGGGGAAGCCGTCTCTGGGTGCAGGATCAAATCGCTTCCCTTCCAAGGGAAAGTCACAGCTGCGGTGGAGAAGAGGTGAGACACTGGCACGTGAGTAGTTGGAATAAAGTTGACGTCTGTCCTACCGTTGAAAGAAGGAATGCTCTCTTCTGGGTGAATAGAAGATGGCAAATTCAAACTGGATTTCAGGAAAATGTTTAATACTATCACTCAGGACATTCATAGTGAAGCTGGCAAAGATGGGATTAGCAGAGGAACTGCTCAGCAGTAAGGAACTAGCTCAAAGGAAGATAGCAACTGAGAGTTGTAAGAGAGCTTATATGACCGGAGAGGAGGTTACTAGTGAACATGCTCAAGGATGTATTTCAGGACTGGTTTGATTTAATAATTTCATTTAAAATTTTGTCACAGAAGGAGGTACAACACTGATGCTTTTTGTTGGCAGTAAGGTTGAAGGAGCATGTCAGTACAAATGAGGATCTGATGATTGTCTGGAAAGAACTGGATCCCCTTGAAAGGAAAAATGGTATTTAATTCGGTAAATGAAAAATTGCCGTTAAGGCTTTGCATTTGAAGTGTACCAATAGAAACTTCAGCCAGAAGTAAAGAGCTGATCAGTAGGTGTATCGCTACGGTAGGTGCATTAAGTGGGTGAGGGATCGTTAGTTGATCACAGAACGACAAGAGTTGCCAACATGATACAAGTGTGACCGTAGGATGCATTGCAAGAGGTAATTTTAGCAGAGACAGTGAAAGTGTCCGGGCCATCATATGAGAACCTGTTGACACTTCATCTGAAATGTTATATTCAATTCTTGAAGGCAGCTTGTCTTCAGGAAGGATGAATTGGGAAGAGCAGGTGCAGAGGAAGGCTTGGAGCACTGTTAGAGGGAGCATAGGGGAGCCCGTGTTATGATAGGAGAGGGGAGCAACTTTGTGTGTTTAGTCTAGCATGTGAAGAGGGGATATGATTGCTGGCTACAAATACCTTAGGCAAGCAAACATTTTGGAGGGAGAAAGCAATTTAAGCTAAAGAACAACATTGGCACAAAAAACAAATGGGACTTAATTGGCTATGAATGTAGGCTGGCAATTAGAAGAGGTTGCTGTGCAATCAGAGCGGTGACATCCTGGAACAGGGTAATGGTGGGAACAAAAAGCTAAACCGGTTTTAAGGTGAACCTCAATAAACTTGCGAATGGGATTAGGTGCCACGATGCCTGTAAAATCACTAGACTCATTTGCCCGGGAAGGGATGTTTGCGGGGTTTTGCCATAGTGATGAAATGGAGAATGGGCTGTTGAGCTCCATGTGCACCATTGAAGGTCAACACGCTTAGGTGGAAGTTGTGCCGTTTGTGTGAGACCAGGCAGCGTCCACAAAAATGGATGATATCTTGGAATAAGTGTTCAAAGTTTATTTTCCTTGATAGAGAAGAATATCACTTTGCAGGCAATTTATCACATGAAAATATTTATATTTTTTTAATTTCAAGCTTAAGCACTGAAGTCTTTCCACTTGCAAAATTGCTAGGGGCTCCGCTGGAGGTTTGATACATTTTGGCACTCTGCAAATGCATGAGTTGGTCATACCGCGTATTTGTGAAGCTTGTATTTGCCAATATGACCTGTTGGCACAGAATAAAATATTCAGCAGGGCATAAGCGATAAAAACTAAATTTCCCTTTCTAAAAGTAATATGGGAATTAGCCTACATTACAGAGCTTAAATTACACTGATTCTTCTCCAGGGTTGGAATAAAATTTTCAAAATCACCTCTAATCTGGGAAGAATCTAAACCATATGGAAACCTTCCTGATTCCCCTGGGTGGTTTTGACACTCTTACCCATAGGTCTTCGACTATTCCGTTTTTTTCTGGTGCAACAATCTCAGTTCCAGGTGTGAGACTGTTGCAGTGATAAAATAGTTACACCACTTAACTTTCTAGTATTGAGGAACTTATATCAAAAAAGGAATAGCAATACTAATAGATAATAATACCACTCGTAATAATCCAAGTGAGTTGTACTAGTTTTGATTACGTCAGTGCAGTGATGGTGTCATTTTCCTACATACAAAGACCCCTTTAGCTCCTGCTCCTTACTTAAAAATGGGTCATGGGTTCAGAAAAGAATTAGGACTTTTCAAATGTTGTTTTTCCTTTGGGCAGAGAAACAGCTTCTTTGGAGCTCTGCCTTTGAGAAACAAAGATTCCTGTGATTTTTCACTAGACCTTTCAAAGTACTGATACAGCATTTTTTTGGAGCTCATCACCCGTAGCAATCACTCAGCCCTGTGGCTCATATCCTATTTTTGAAAAGCCATTTCCTTTCGGTGCACACGTCTTTTCCCTGTGTTTATATCAAGCAGTCAATGGGGCTTTCAGCCGTAAGGATCAGAATGAAATCAAATAAATTACTTCCAAAGATAGGAAACCATTTCACACCTTGGAGCCTCATTTTGCTCCAGATGTAACGTGTTACGGCTCATGCCAGTTAGAACTGATTATAAACCAACTGACCTTGTTGCGACACTTAAAATCTTGGTAGAATTTGCACTTTGCCTGCAAGTCGACACTTCATTTTCATCCTGTTTGGGTTTGGATCTGTAGCTGTGAACGGGGTGATTGCCCCGGAGTAATGATTAAAATAGGTTTTCATTCACTCTATCATTATGAAGAAGTGCATCACTACATGCGTTCAATTATAAATGCACGGAGGTTCTGTAAGAAATACAGTTCCTGCTAGCATTTAAGAAGAAATCCAAAGTGAATTTAGGTTGCACACAACCAGATGCACAGTGTTTACATTAATTCTGTTTTTTTCTTAAAGGGAGTGGTAGCCTTTAGTTATGATTTATAGAGATTTTTATTACCACATCTATTCCAAGGGTTCTCTCACACCCCTTCATTCTGGAGGAACGATTTTGCTTCAAAAACAACTTTAATTGACTTTTTATCTTTCAGTGTAGAATGTGTTTGTGATATATTGTCAGGCAAGCAGCCTGCAGAGAAGTGTAATTCTTGTCTCAGGCCTCTGAGTGTGTTGATGGTGGATGATGTTAATTTGTATTCGCTTACCTCAAAAAATACTAACCCAGCCTCAGTTTTAGAGTTTTTGGATTGGGGTGGGGAGGGAGGTGAAATTTTTTCTTATTTAATATTGTACTTGCAGACTTAATATACAAGTGGTGATTTTGGAAGCATATGAAAAGCATACTTGGAAAAGAAGGTATCGAGATACGTATGGTGATGTCCAAAAGTAGAGTTTAAACCCTAGCAGGGACCTAGGTACCAGGAGGATCGAAGCTTTGCTGTAGTGAGTACCGCCTACTTGCAGTGTGCTCTGTGCCTCACTTTTCCTGTCTATAAAATAGAGCTCATAAATCTTGCCATCATTTACATAGTGTTTTGATATTAGGTTTCTCTCCAAGTCTGAAGTAACATTAATTATTAGTCGTGGGACTGCTATTTCCCTTTGATTTCTCCCCACCTCCATATTGCCGTGTATGCAGCCCCTTCTTCGGGACAGAGGACAGGCTAAACCACCCTCGCTGAGATTACTCCATCACCTCTAATGGTGTAGCACAAAGCCATTCATTTCTCCACTCTGGAGTCTGAAGTCTCTGAACTTTATTAGCCCAAGGGAGTGGTAGGCCCAAGCGTGCTCCAAAATGCCGATCTCCTGTTTTGATAACTGAGCTCTAAACCTAAGATAAACAAGCTGCCCTATATACTGAACATGTCCTAATTGCACACTTCAAGCAAACCAGCCAATTGATGAGTGTGTGTCGCCCGCTAATGAATATTTGTAGTTTTGGAAGTAGTCGTATGTGTTATTCCTTGTAGCTTCTGCAGTTGTTAGCAGAGTGGCTTTGAAGACCCTGTCAGGAGAGGAACCTGACTTTATCTAGACCAAGAAACTGTGTAATTTAATTTCATATGTTAGCTGGGCATGGTCACTCTTATTCAAATTGTATTAGCTAATACTGCTTTTAAACTGTTTACACTGTGTGCAAAGTTGTGTTTAAAATCCTACTAGCTAATACATTTCTTAGTCTAGACTTGGGGAGGGTTGACTCCCTGAAGAACTCATAGCAGGGCTGTTTACTTGTTGGGGGTAGAAGAGTGAGGCGGGGAAAGAAGGAGTAACGATGTTTGAAAGCGTCCAAATTACTTCTGCTGTGCCAAATATTTTGCTGTCTGTCCTTCTCCTCGCTTTTATTATTGCTAAGACTTTTTTTACTGAAAGTTGGCTCTCAAGTCGTGAGGGTGACTTTGCAAACCATGCTGCCAACCAAGGTCTTAGGCATTCAGCGTTGGGAGCCAGGGCTCTCTGTGGGAGCAGTGGAAGTAGGAAGGCACAGAAGAAACATCTGAGTTGGGGTGGCCAGGCTGGCAAGAGCCCCAAGGGGCCTCCCACTAGGACTTCCATTGAACCAGAAACGCATCGTGGACATCAAGAGCCAGAGAGAAGACTTTCTTGGTGGGAGAGAACAGTGGGTTTTCAGATGTATCCCACTAACAGGAGAAAGAGGCTTGATCTGATGTGTAGGTTGCTCCCAGGATGGCCTGATAATAGGACTTCCTTCCTTCTGCAGGTCACAGACAACGTAAATTAGGAGTCCTGTACTTTGACTCACAGTCTAGCACGTTACTGACGCATAGAGCCTGACCTCCCAGATGAGGTACCTGACGCAATCACTAGGACATCAAGTGGTGTGAATGTCTTCAGTGTTGCTGATGGAAATTCATCTAAAGCCTTTTAGATTCTGCTCCACTCTTAAGTTTCTAAACTGCCTTAGGTTTGGTTTTCACCTAGTCCTCATAGTAGGTCGTGGAAGGTAGGTGTGATGCTACAGTTGGCAGGTTAGGCAGGAGTACCAAACCCAGTGCCCTGTTTCCTTTTACTAAGTCTGGGTTTACTGTAACTTGCCACAGTTCTGATTTAGTAGTGCAAGTGGCATATCTTGGGAGAAAAACTCTATTATCTCAGCCAAGCATAAATACTGTATAATTCCAAGCCCTTCTCAAATGATGGCTTGGATTATTGACTTGAAATGCAGACGTCTCCAATCATAGTGGTACTGCCTTTTGAATATCATAAGAGAGTTGCAGTAAACTCTCAAGTTGAATGTAAAATTCCCATTGACAGTGGAGCTGGACTTTCCTGGTTCTCAGGAGTTGTTGGAATTTGATTTTCATCATGGTTTTCCTACTGATGTTTCGGGTTTTTTGCTTTCTTAAGATATCCTCCACTCTGGAATGTCTAACCTTTCTTTAAATCGCCTTCTTCCTACAGTCCCATCACAAATCAATTGCACTCCCACAGTTACCATTCAAATATAAATAAGTTAGTTAAATGATTTACCAAAATGTGGTAAAACAAATAGACCTATCCTGTGTTTTGTTTGAGGGTTTTTTTGTTTTGTTTTCTAAAACATCCTTTTCCTTCTCTTTATGTTTCTAATCTAGAGCCTTATAGTAAGGGCTTTTTCTGTCTTGTCCATTAAATTGCATGCACATCAATAACGCTGTGTATCAACATTCGTTAATAAATGTTGGGTCCTCTATGTATCCCCCTTCCTGGTCAAGATTATTCTATACTGTGTATTTACTAGAGCTACATCCTGTCTACTTCAGCTACTCAAGTAAGTAGCAATATTTTAACTGCTGAGTATATAGTGTGCGTCATTTATTTGTCCTGGCTAGATCCACTGCTGATTTCATAAACATTTGGGGAAAGAAATACCAAACTAGCAAATATTTGGAGAACCCCCTAATGTAGGATCTTAAGAGGATGATACTGTCTCTCGGTTTGAAGATTAAAATCAGTGCTGTTCACAGCTGATTAACTTTCCTTTCTAATATTTCCCACAAATTGAGCTAATGTAGTAAAACTTAACGAAACAAGGTTTAGTAAAGCCACAGAGAATATTTATATGACAGAGAGCTACAGAGCCGTTCAGGCTGTGCTGGCGTTCACTTTGTAAAGGCTCGGTGCTTCATCCTGTCCCATGGATGGGTGTAGCAATGACAACAGTCCTTCTGTTGGATTGAAACCCAGCCTCTTTACTGACTGAAAGGTGATGCGAATTAGCTGCGCTATATTTTCTTTATGTCTAGTCGGTGATCAATCGTTGCTTTCTTTCCCATCAACTCTTAACAATCCTCATTTTTGGTCTCATTTTGACAGAGTCATCAGCAAAGTGGTGCCAGCTCCAGAGGTCAAACCTTCCACTCCCGTGAGCCGGCCCAAAACACCTCCACCCGTGCCATCACCGGTACCAGCTCCCGTTCATGTCACCCCTCCTCCAGCTCCAGCTCCTCCTCCTCCACAGCCCACCGTCTCGCCGGTCCTCATCCCACCACCCTCTCCAGCCGTCTCGGCAGCCGGAGGCTCCAAAGCTCCGGTCAGGAGCGTGGTGACCGAGACCGTCAGTACTTACGTGGTAGGTAACACACACTGCGGCATTTTGTCCCGGTGCCGGTGACGTTCATCTCTTGGATGATTGAGCCCCTGGGTGACTCATCCCCTCCAGCTGATGGTCCCTGGACTTGTGATGTTCCTCTCTATTTAGCTACTCTTTGTTCAGCCCTTGCTTCCATGCACGTGTTTTGAGGGGTTAATAACTGGAAACGCTACTACTTGGACTGAATTTTTTTCTGTGTTCCCAGTTCAATATTTAAGTTTCTTCTAACAAGTTCAGTTATATCCCACTCGGTATTTTCTGCTAACTGAGCGAGAGCATTTATTTTTGGAGATGGAGATTTTTTCATAGATGCTTTCAGAAGTGCTGAATTGAAACCTCAAATGTCAAACTCACCATAGATTTTGCTGTCAGTCAGGTCAAGTACAAAACCCTCATACAACATCAAGAATTTGACTTAGCCCTCATTTGAAATGTGGAGAGTCCACTAATCTCTTTTCTGGGTTCCTCAACATACAGAAATTGCAAATGTTTGTGCACCTCAGGAAGTCTGTAGATAGTTCATTAGTCTGCAGTTCATTAGTCTGTTTGACATACGCTCTGGACTTGGCCCCTATCTGGCAGCATTAAGACTTCTTCATTCCTTTAGAAAACTCTCCCATCCAACATGATGCAGGAACAACATTCTCTAAAAGAACATGGACGTACCTCTAGGCAGGACTAGGATTGCTGTGCTACTGGAAATTTCTACGTTGGATTCAATGTAAAATGGAAGTCCGTTTCTGATCATTGAAGAGCAGCAGATACCATTAAGAACAGGAGCAGTGGTGTTATCCTTCCTGACCTGGCAAAGTTCCAGCGTGGTTGGTGACACCTTGCTTATCTGTAGTGGGTAGCAGTTTAAAAATCTGCATTTAGAACATTTAAAACACCCAAAACTTGCTTTTATGACAGAGTTTTCTGTGCTTTAATTGCAACATATGCATGATTTTTTCTCCTTTTTTTAATTCCTGTTTTTATAATGGTTCCTAGTGTAAATCTACCTCTCCGTTTCTAACGGAAAAGGTGCTCTTCTCTTGCTGGACTTAAACTGTTGTATCATGTTACTGGTCACTATTTAAACAGCTGCTACATTTCACTCCCGAGTTAGTTACAGCACGGGAGGACCTCACATAGGCTGTGCCTATCTTTAGGGTGCAGGATACACATCCTCACCTTCTGTATCGCAGGCGTAAATGCAGTGTCACTCTTACGTATTACAGTAATGCCCAGAAGCTTGGAAATTCACTCTGAGAGAGGAGCATTTCCAAAATACTGTACTGCATCCCATTTTCTCCAGTAAGCATTAATAGCAAATAATTTAGAGATTATGTTAGTTTAAAGGAAAACCTAGAACTTTGCCTAGGTACTTCTGGTGGCAACACTCTTAGCACTTTATGGAGGATTCAGAGGACGGGTAGGCTCCAGTTTATTTCTTTCTTTTACAACATTATAGTTGAAACCAGGGCTTTGCTGCATTAGGATCCTACAGGCAGAGAGACTCCTGATGTGAGACATTTGTAATTCAAAAAGCTGAGAGAGAGAGGCTGGGGAAGAAGGGAATAATTAATAACTATTAGCCTCTCGTATGAAGGGAATCCAGGACACAGAATGATGAAATGGCTTTCCCCAAGTCGCACGGGAAAGCTCTTCTAGAGATAAGATTGGAGCCAGTGTGACAGAGGTGCGCAACTCCTTTCTGCAGGGGAGGACAGGAGGATGATTTTATAGCTTTAAAAAAAAGATACGATGTGGGATCTCCCTGTAGGATAGCATCTCAGCCGGTGTGCTCCGATCATTAACTCTCAGCGGTTTGTACTAAAATAGCATTCAGCAATCACGTACTGTCCCTCCTTCCAGGACCCTTGGCTCATTAAGGAGTGAGAAGTTAGGCAATATTTTTAATTTAATTTAAAATTTTATCCTCATTCAGCAGCCCAAGTTCTTGTTTAACGAACAGGCAGAGGTTTCAGTGATTATAGACCACCCTACCCCTCTCCAGCCCCTGAAAGCCTGAGACGGGGTATTCCACAGACAAACATCCCCCGTGAAAAAACTAAAGTTTGGAGAAGTCAGGGTATATGTCTCTTCTAGTGGGACACCACGAGGCAGCGCTGCCTACACCTGGCAGCCCAAACCTGGATGGGATGCCTGCCAAGTGCCGGCACCCGCGCCGGAGGACGCTGCGGGCGCAGCCAGGTCGCTCGAGCGGGGCGCGAAGGGCCGTAGCTGTCAGCCCCGCGGCGTTGCTTCTCTGCAGCACCCTGGCACGGCAGGATTTACCCCACAGAAAGGGCTACTACGGACCTTTTCACGCCGGCTGCGGACGGTTCACCCGCGGAGCAGACGCTTCTCTACCAACTTAAAATGACTTTGCCAGATGTGAGATTAGATGCGTAGATAGGGATGATTATTGCAATCAATCAGCTTTAACGTCGAGTTCGTTTTATGACGTCGCCTCCGCCGTATCGCTGTTGGGAAGGGGATTGTTCCCTGCTTAATATTCCTGGGCTTTGTATTTTCCAGTTTTAAACCACAAAAAAGATTCAGGGCTTTAAGAGGAGTCAGTCAAGAGTGGTGTGCTGGTTGCAGCTCTGGTACATTCCTATTGATTTTTCAGGAAGTGGTGTAAGATGTACAGACCACCGTGTAGTGTTTGGGGGTTTTTTTCCTAAGAGCATTTGTTTGGGGCTTTTCATCTACTACTTTTTAATATCATCTTTGTAAGTTGTACAGATAGCAAAAAGTTACTGCCTTAGATACGTGTAAATGCACAAAAGCTGAGAACAGAACAGTCTGTGTTTTTGAGATTCAGTGATAAAGTGCCAATCTTCATAAAGAAATGACAAAATCAGGGTAATACCCCAGACGTTTTGTACTTTGTATTGTTAATTGCACTTCTTTGGGTGGATTTCGTGACATTTCGCATGTATGTTTTTACAAAGGAACTGTTAAAGAAACCACTTGAAATTTAAAAATACAAATAATGGGTCTGGCAGGATATAAACATAACAAAATTTCATAGAGCTCTGATTATGGTAAATCCAGTAAGCAGCTGCCTAATACTGTAAATGATCTGCCTTTCTCGTTTCATTCACCCTTTAGTAAATTGTACTGCGACATAAATGTCATAAGGGGAATGGAAAGTTACTCAGTAACAACTTTTTTTATATCCTGATCTTATCAGCTAGTTGAAGTTGAAGACTTTGGCTAATAAGTAATACGGCAATATATACACATGGCACTGTATATTTTACATGCATATAAAACTGTTATCTTACGCAGGAGGCTGCTGTTGCTCCTTCTTGCCATTAACAGGGTAGAATTTAAAAAGTCGCGATAGGATAGACAGAGAAGGAATTGTGTCCTTAAGCCCTGGCTGCTATATGTGAATGCCTGTGCTTAGGTCGGGTGGTATAACTGGCTTTACTGGTTTACAGGGCAATACAGAAAAATGCATGCTTTTGTCATCATGTACAGTATAGGAAAATCAATTAAACATAAGGCCGAGCACTTACGATTGGAGAATTTGTAAATAACAACAGTGACTGCTGAATAGCTTTGTTGGCTAAGCAAGAAACTTATGTTTAAAAAAAAAAAAAAAGTCAATTTTGCTGCCTGCTTAGCCCTGAAAACCAGCTAACTTTCCTTTTCTTTGCACCAGATCCGAGACGAGTGGGGTAACCAGATCTGGATCTGTCCTGGCTGTAACAAGCCAGATGATGGCAGTCCAATGATAGGTTGTGATGACTGCGATGATTGGTATCACTGGTAAGTTGCTCTCATCCATCCTTTTCTGCCGTTCCCTGGCAGATTGGGGCTATATTATTAAACCTTTTCTTTTTTTCTGGTTCATGACACTGGGAATATTTGAATGGCTTTGCTATGTCCAATTTAATAATCTGGAAGATGTTTTTATCTCTGTTTCTCTGGAATTTGAAAAAGCAGATTTTAAGCTGCAAAGGAGAGTTACTTTTTAATTAATGGGCACTGGTGATAACAGTTGTTTTTGAAACTGCTGGGAAATATTGCTGATACCGGTAATTTCGTGAGAACTACAGGATTATGAGCATAGTGTATACAGATAGACATTTCAAATTATGAAGCATTGTATGAGCAGTAATATAAATGTCAGCTCTTATAAAAGGGTTGGAAGGAATTAATCACTTTTTAGGCATTTTCTTAAACAGCTACATAAAATCGTAAGGTTTTTTGCAGATGTGTTGAAGAAGCATTTGAAGTTATTTTAAATCTAGCCTATTATACCTGAAAGTGTGCTTAGATTTTCTATTAAAATAACATTTCTTATCGAGCGTCCTTTTGATATTTTTTTTTTGTTTCAAAGCAAGTGGTTTTTAGGTTTCTGTTCGACCATTATATTCGTTAAGATAATGATAATATAATTGCTGCATTAATTTGAAGGCCAGATCCTGTCTCCCACCGGAAAGTTTCATTTCTTTGGCTAAGAGACAAAAGTAACGTTACTCTACCGAGATGATACGATATTTTTCCCGTCCTTCACAGGCCTTGCGTCGGGATTACAACCGCACCCCCGGAAGAGATACAATGGTTCTGCTCCAAGTGTGCCAACAAAAAGAAGGATAAAAAACACAAGAAGAGGAAGCACAGGGCGCACTGAAGTTTTTGCAGCGGACTGAAGTCGTGCGGTCGCCGCGGCACCTTCTGTCCCGACCCTCACCCTCCATCGCCGGCTGTTGGGGTTGTGACTCCGGCGTGAACCGGGGGCGAGGAGATGCTCTCTGTCGGGGGCTGTTGTGTTTCGCAGACCGTCTGAGCCCAGGGGGTTGGATTTCGGTACATTCTGATGCTGTGTTTCACCTACCGAGGGAAATTTGCACAGAGCGCTATATGAATGAAGACTTTGGTAGTTGATGGTACCGCTCCCGCTCCTGTGGCTCGGCAGCAACAAAGATGAATGTTGTAAATACAGATTATCTGTCCTATTCTTTCTCGATTTGCTATTAATCCCTCTTGAACCTTTGCAATAAGGTGCTGAGAGGAGGAGAAAATGTAAATTGCAGTAAATTGTAAACTAGAAGACCTTCTGGAATGATTTCTGTAGTCTGGATACAGTTCAGCCTCTACTCCTGCTGAGCCAGATAATCATAATGTGGAAATAAAAAGTGGCTGGTAAATATTTTTGTGATGAGAATATATGAAGCTTTTTTCCTTGATTTTTAGTACTGACATAAAATAAACACGTTCAAGCTTTTGTGATATATCTTCTATTTTTAAAAAAAAAAGTTTCTATTGTGTCAATTTTTTTCTTCCGTGTGAATTTATTTCGGTGGACCTGTAATATATTTTATACTTTGGTTTTTGTTTTTTAGTCCTTGTCAATGTACCTTTTCATTGCTTGTACATTTCATTGGTGTGTAAAAACACTTCCCATTAAAAGATTTTCACACGTGTAAATACCTGATATTTATAAAGTACTTTTTTTTTTTTTTAATTATTTTTTAGGGCTTGAGGATTTTTATTCTCATTTGCCTGAGAATACAAACCTAGCAGCTATTAAAAGCCCGTGCGACATACGCCTGTCCTTATGGCTTTAAGGGATTGGCGAGATCTGCCCCAGTGGTGCGTGCACGAGGAGTCGGCCAGCACCATAATTAGGCCTCGATTCAGATACTTAAACATGTGGTAACTTCTTAAGAAGTGAGTAATCCTATTGCCTTCAAGGAGCCTGTTCCCACACTTAGTTATACAAGTGCTTAAATGCCTTCTGAATTGAGAGCTTAGGCCAGGGGGCTCTGCACTTTTAATGGTAGCTACAGTGTGTTAATCTGTAGCTGGAACTGAGCTTTTTTTATTTTTCCTTTTTTTTTTTTTTTCAACAAGTGGTAGCGAGTTTGCCAAACCGATGGAGCTCGTGTTTAGATGGAGGAGATGCAGAATGGCGTCGAGGCCCCAAGATGCGTTACTTTGCTTTGTGTATCCGCTTGGAAAGACCAATAAAGTGAATACGAGTTGTATTCCCCTCTGAAAATGAGGGGGGAAATTGCAAAGAAAAAAAAAAAAGGCAGTATTAGATATTGTAATGCAGTGGGTCTTAGAGCTAAATAAAATACAAGAATAAATCTGGAAAAGAATTTATACCTTTTGTTTCCAAAGCAATTGCAGACTTCCTTGGTTAATTTGGGGATATTTCTACTTTAAACCATACAGTGAGAAACGTCTGATGTTTGAGAATATAGCCCTTTAACCTGTTGCACAGATATTAAGATTTATTTTTTAAATGCATCCAAATTGATATTAATGAGAATGAATTAGTCATGTTTTTAAAAGTACCAGTCTAGTTAGGGAAATGAGGCTTTGCTGATAGAACTGTTAAATTGCAAATCAGTGGAGATATGGATGAAATTGGTTTATTAAAAGTGCACTGTTACCTTCTTTGTTCATGCCACCTCATTTATATTCTGTTCCTGCTAATTACCAGTCAAGAAAGTTCTTGGGTTGGATTTTTCTTTTTTAATTTTATTTTGAATTGTTGAATGTTGCAAACCGGATTCTTGTTTTTCTCCACGTGTAATGTGCAGACATACAAAATACACAGTCTTTGGTCATTTCTGGTCGCAATAATAAAGAACTAGCTTTTGGTAAATTGTTTATCCATTTCCTCCTCCTCCCCTCCGTTAATCAGAACTTCTCACATTTAATCAACTAAATTATTCAAGGTGCCACGGGAGGGCTGAACTTTGCCGTTTCGACGGCCGTTCAGGTATTTCTATGCATGCTTGTGCGTTGCCTGCCGCCGGGTTGGTTTCCTACCCCGGGTTTTATGATTTTATAAATGACCCCTGTGGCAATAAAACCAAAGCATCGTTTTCAGGAGGCTTGTGTGGCTGACGGGATTAGTAACGGGAGAAGGGACCCTTCACCTCTGGGTCATCGGTCTGAAGCCAGCCTTGGTCCGTAGCCATGCAGAGCCTGCCTCCCCTTTCACTTACGCTGGTGGGTATCAGGAATCGGTGGGATAAAAGAAAAATCAGCTTCCAAAAATAGTTGCCCCCCGAGCAGCCGTGTGCCATGGACCTTCCTTACGGCCCCTCGTACCGCCCAACGCTGAGCGAGCCCAGCTGCTTCCCCAGATGTTTGTATTTGCTGCTATAACTTCACGGGTTGCGTTTCTTCTCCATAAACTCTGCCAGAGTTAGGGCTGCTCCCTTGATTGCCTGCTTCATTTTATGGTTGGGCATTTGTGTTCTTCTGAATCCTTTTACGATTCGGGTTTTGGACACCACCGTCCCTGGGAATAGGGCACAGCGGGCGGGTTGCAGGTTGGTTTGCTCCTTGGATGTCGTGGGAGAGCATCAGTGTCTCTGGTTTTCCTGCCACGGAGGGCAGCTTCATCCAAGAGGGAGGCCAGCTGTGAGCACTGCCTCTGGAAAACGTCTTATTTCCACGGGTAGTTGGAGCAGAACTGGTTCAAAGTTTAGAAAGTAAAGAATGAAAAAGTTTTCAGCGAGGGGAAGACAACGCGCCGTCTGCCCACGGTATAGAGAAGACGGATGCAATTTTCCCCCCTTTACTGTTGCACCATACGTAGTGGATTTAAGCGGTGCAGTGAGTATTGGTAGTAAATATTCAAGAAAAGAGCGTAAAAGCTATTCCGTGAGAAAAGCTTGTTGAATCCTGCCTTTACTCTGGGGCCAGATGATTATCTGGAGTCAGTTGGGAGTCAGTTGGAGCTGTGTCAGTTTACACCAGCCCAGGAGCTGCCCGCTCGCACAGCCAACGTCGGGGCTGGGGAACAGCTCCATTTATTGTGAAACAAGGCAGGGTTTTTTTATCCTTTTTTATCCTGTAAATCCTCCTTTAGGGCAGCTTGTGCCTGCAGGTCGCTGGAGAAAACGGCAGTGCTGGGTGCTCGCTGCAAAGCGTGTTAGTCATTAGGTAAAATTGCAATTTGTTATTGAGTTTTGCGCCCAGGAAAAACCATGACGTTAATATCGAGACAGTAAGCATGAAGCTCAGAAATGGAAGAAACTCTCTTGACTACTGATTTTTATTGGAGAGCAGAGATATAAATGCAGAGCATCCATCCCCAGAGTAATGGGGATGCACTTTTCCTGAGATAATCTTCCTTAGGGGCTGTATGTCGTGCTCAAAGCATCATTTCTCTGCTTGACAAGGTGTTTCTCTTCTGAAGGTGTCCGCAGCTAAGTACAGTGAGGATCTTTATGCTCCGCAACTGATTTGTGATTCCAAATGTCCTGGAAGAGAAAGGGAATTAAAAAACCCGAATCAGAGGGTATCAGAGCCTGCTGACTTTGTCTGGGCTTTCCAGAGATAAAATATAGTGTATTACTTCACTGTATCACCTAAACCTTCTTTGTTCTCCTTTCAATAGGACGATTAAACAAAGACCTACTAACCAAATTAAAGTATAAAATGAACACTGAGATATGGAAACCTTGCCAGGAAGAATGTTAATGAATGAAGTTCACTAAAGGCATGCTGGCTAAGTTTTCAATACAAATAGTTTTATGGCCAATCTCTTTAGATCATAGCAGTTTTCTTTAGAAGTTTTAAGTCTCAAAAGTAGATGAGTTTCCTTCGCTGGGGAATGAATTAGATAATGCTCTGAATAAACTCCCTCTTCGCAGTCTTGTCAGTCATGCTACTTAGGAAACTCTCCCTTTCTTCTGGGGACTTTCGGATCAGCTGTAACCTAAAAAGTAGAAAGCTGCTATTAATCCATGTGTGCTGTATGGCAGAGGGGGTTGTAACGGGAGATTTACGGCCGGCAAACAGCTCGTACCTGGCTGATGTGAGCAGAAGCCTTTAAACGTGAGCTATGGCAGCTGATCCTGGCGTGCTTTCCCTCGAAAGTGCTGCTTCAGCCTGTTGAAGGTTTGCGCCGGGTGAAGGGGGGACAGATTTTTCATAGAGCCTGTAGCGCTACGGCAAGGGGTAATGGTTTTAAACTAAACGAAGGTAGATTCGGGCTAGATCTGAGGACTTTTTTTATGATGAGGGTGGTGAAACCCTGGCACAGGTTGCCCAAAGAGCTGGTCGATGCCCCATCCCTGGAAACATTCAAGATCAGGTTGGACGGGGCTCTGAGCAACCTGACCGAGTTGAAGATGTCCCTGCTCATGGCAGGGGGGTTGGACTAGATGACTTTAAAGGTCCCTTCCAACCCAAACCATTCTGTGATTCTAAGATGCAGCCCTTCATGCTTACGGAGTCCCTTTTTGCACCAGGACTTTAAATCCTGTGATGCTCTCCGGAGGGAAAGAGGAGGAGTGCTGGGGGCTATAGGACCACTGTGCCCCCTTTGGCTGTTCCCCCTTGGCAGTCTCCTCCTTAATTTTCCTTCCAGTCCTTGTTTGCTCCAGAGACCCCAACCCTTAACTTAGGTTTCTGGTGGCCGGCACCAAAACCACAGCAGCTTGGCGGCTGTTGAGTGCCTTGCAGAGATGGAGACTTGCTTTTAAATGTGGTGGTGCTGATAGTTGAGATTTGGTGGAATATTGCTGCCTTGAGCTACGGCCAAGGAGGCCAATTTTTCCAAAAGCAAAATGTCAGGTAAGCCCAGGATGGGTGGAAGATCTTCCACATATTTTTTAAAACACAAGGAGAAAGTAATTTCTGATGAATACAGAGCTCCTGGCTGTGTTCTCAATGTAAGCGTTACCATAAGGACTTTGAAACAGATTTACAAAACAAAACAGAAAATAATTAGGTGATTTTATTGCCTAAACAAGGGGGTGAGGGAGAAAGGGACTTAAACCACATTTACAAAAATTTAGGTTTTGTCACCTGTCACGAATAGGAATTTGGTTTATAAATTAGACAGCCTTGCCTGTCAATTCTGCCCTAAGCCAGCATGGTTTTGACAACTTACTGTGCCTGTCATTTGCTTACTGTGGGACTAATGACAAGTGTGATGGGGTGTCACTGTCCCACCACCCTGGTGTCACCCAGGGCCTCCAGTGCCGCTGCCGCTTAGCTGCGTGCAGGAGACCTTCAGGCTTCTTCCTTCAACCTGATCCCTCCCCAGGTGTGGGTCTGGGCACTATTTGCCGTGGATTTTTTAAATTTGGCATCCAAATTCTAAAAAAAAAACTTTTTTTTTTTCCTTATACAGAAACAAATTAGGAAATAGAGCAGGGAATAGTGTGCGATTGTTTATTTTTAATTGAGATGTCATTTACAGTACTTTTCTAATAACTGCTGTAAGAATTCTCATCTTTAGCGAAAACATCTGCTCCTAGGTTTTGTTGTCCACATGGTAACCATTGCACGCATTCAAAGGGAGAAACATCGTCTTGTTATCAGGGAACGCTGGACACGGTTCTCAGCTCTGTCGTGGCTTTACTGGTGCGTTTGGGCAGAGGATCCATGCGTGTCCCAGTTTCCATCCACAGGAGGAGGATAAAGTTTCCTGCTCTGGCAGCTCTGCTTCGGTCTTGGACCCAGGTGATGTGAAGCTTGTAAAGATAGCCCAGACCTTCCCACGGGTTAAATAACTAGAACAACACCCTTCACACGGCGTGGATAAAACTGCAGAGCTATTAGGAGTTCCCCCAGTGCCGAGTCTGTCCCTGAAGCTGCTCCTCAACTGAGCCTTTCTCCGCAATTCTGCACTTGTGATTTCATTGAGGTTCAGAGCTGGAAACCATCTACTACCCTCCTGAACCAGACAAATCCTTCGGCTTTGCAGGTTTTAGTTGATCCTCTTCCAACAAGTTTTCCAACATGAATGCAACTCTCTTCTCATCTGCTGATTTTGAGCCTTTCTGTGGAAGGAGCCTCTCTGGGCTCACATTGAGACCTTATTTTGCTACTAGCTCTTTTTTGCTTCCAGGGATATCTGGTAGGGTTTATCTGAGAAACAGCTTCTTGCTTAAAATTAGTTCAGGGACGTCAAAATACACCTCTCATAATTCATACAATAGCTGCCTTCTCTGGGCTTTGTGGGCTGTGAAATGTCTGACTTAGTGCTTGGAGTTGGTGTGTATTAAGATGCTGAGGATGAAGTGATGCTGTTGTTCTCTATAATTTCTTCAAAGACAGATGCTCAGTCAAGCCCAAAATCCAGGCCTTGGCCTCAGTATCTAATAACCCAGCCCGACCATTGACTTTTAGTGCCACCTGCTTTCTAAAAGACTGGATTTGCAGTGCCACAGCTCAGGAGGGAGCACATCCCTTCAACCCTCTCAGTTGCCACCGGCCAAATGCCGCTTTTATTTGCTTTCAGGATTGCTTTGACCTGACCAAGGCAAAAAAATAATAATCCCAAAGCAAGGATGTTCAGCAATTTTGTGCTGAGGATCCCGCTGAAAGTGTCGTAGCTATCTAATACAGGAGATGACATTTGGAGAATACAACCATGACCTATGCAAAGTCTTGAGCTGAATCAGCAACAGAGTCCCTTGGAGATGCTCTGGCTGGTGGACAGTTTACAATGGAGAAATGTCTTTCAAATTCACTGAACCCAAACTTCAGGCGTCATGCGTATGTGCTGTCTGGGATGTTTTTTAAGTCCACCAGGAGGTTTCATGGCAAAGCCATGAGCTCAAGCAACCACTGCAGGGCATCTGTATTCAGACTCTATTTAGTCATTTTAACTCAGACCACAAGGGATCTATTTTGCAAAACCCTTGTGTCCCTTAGAGCTGGGAAAAACATCTCCTGCCTATGAACTCCTTTGGAAACTGGTCCCACTCCATTTGATTCTCTACATCTCGTGTTTCTGTACTCTGCAAGATTTGGCTACATGACTTATGGGGGCCAGAAGGACGGACCATTTTTGCCCTGTGCTCCCAAGTCACAGTGATTCCAATTCAGATGTGTTTAAGATGACTATTTAGCTATTTTGAAGACAATATATATACCTCCCCTTTCAAGCAAGCATGCATCTGGGCCACAGACAACAGAAATGTACTTAGGAGCAGCACAGTGAAGGTGACCAATGGCAAGTTTGTCCTTTCTGTGTAGCCTCTAGATTAGCAGCTGCTAAAATAAATGTGGCTTGAAAGGGGTAAATCTGAAGTGTACTCAATCTTCCACCAATCTTCCAGCACGCAAGGTAGCATGGCTATGTGATGAAACCAATACTCAGGACCTTGTGGTGCCTTTTCCCTCTTTATTACTGTGGTAACAAAAGTGCAGGAGAAACAGTTAGTTCTCACGTGATCCATACTGCTGGTGGCAAAGTTTCAGCTGTCCTCTGTATACATTGCAGTGACCTTTCCATCAGTTTGAGTCTTTTCTCCGCATCCAGCCAAACACAGATTCTTCTGTACCACTAAGGGCATGGACCTATTTTTCTTAGCATGGCTTCCGCGAATATAAAAAATGAGATTCATTTGTCTTTAATGAATCTAATCATCATGAGATATTTTCATTCTTTTGACAGGCTTGGATGGGAAAAGAATGAAGGGGCAAGCAGAGGGTGAAATGTTATAAAGTACTGAGAAAACACACAGTTTGAGTAGATGTATTTGTCCAGCATAAGAACAGCTCGATTCCACCCTCACCCCTCATCGCCTGCATTGCAAGCTTTGGAGTCCATCCTTTGCCCAGTGCAGGTCCAGCTCATGTCTGTGCCCAGGATCTTGGGAAAACTTAATTATTCCGACCTAAAACAGACACAGTTTGCAACTTCTTGCAAGCCCATCCAAGGGCAGGTCTGCTATTGCTAACAGTGGTGAGGGCCAAGGTGAGCTTTTGGCAGGTATCAAATCCTCCTTTCAAGCCAAGAAGTTCCCACTACTAGAGAGCAACGCTATGGTCTACTTAAGTTTTGTAAGCCGTTAATGAGTCACTTGATATCAGCCAGATCAGTTCGCTTACATGGAAAGGGCTCCTATTTCTCCTGGTGGCATTGACTTCTGTGTGTAGAGCAGGGGAGCGCAGAGCTCCAGTGACTGATCCTTCCTACAGCCGCTTGCACAAGGGTACGGCAGCGTGATGGACTCATCTCAGATTCCTTCGGGAGGTGGTGACAGAGCTCCACCTTAATGAGTTCATCGCCCTGCCAGCATTCTTCCCACACCCAGGTGCCCATGTTGGCAAAGCTACGCTCCGCCAGCCTGCTGGAAAACGTTCCCCGGGTTTTTAACAGGCTACAGATCTTGGGATGCCCGCCCGACTCCTCATTTTCAGTTGGCCTCGGTTGATGGTCCGGTTGTGTTTACAAGCAGAACCAAGCGTGCTGGTTTGGTGTCGGGGAAGGAGGGCGGTGGGGAGACGTGGGGGGACAAGATTAATTGCCAGGGCTCCCACTAGGCCAAGTTTTGTACAAATCATCCAGCCTGCAGGTGGGTGGAGGGAGGAGCCAGTGCCTTAGCCCGTGCCCGAGGCTCCGGTGAGTGTTATACCTGCTCTGTTTACCAAAGCCATGCTTAAATGGCTGCAGAGCTGCATCACGTCTTTGTTTTTCTTCTCGCTTCTGGATTGCATGCACTGGTCATGGAGTTGACACTTAGCAAATAGTATTACTCCAACTTCTGGTATAAATCCAGCCTTGGATGCACACGTTGCAAAATAGTTTCAGAGCTGAGTGCGCTCTTGGCATTGCCTCCCCCAAGGTACTCCAATTTTCTGCAGCTGCTTAGTAATTTAGCTGTTTATCTCCATTTTCAGTTATCCTTATCTCAGTCAGAAGCATCCTTCTGCTTGCAATGGGTCCCTCACTTTTACTTGTCTGACACTGCGTGTTTCCCCTCTGCAGGACAAGTGCCTGTTGTCATCTTCTGGAGATACATCTTCCACACTTCTGGTGTCCAGGAGCATGGAAGCTGCTGGAGGTCCAACCTCTGCAGATAGCAACCCGCCTCTTCCCTGCTGGCAACACACCCTACAGCTGGGGAACACAATTAATCACTATTTATATGAATTTAAGACTTAAAGGGACCTCCTGAGACATCTAGTCAAATTTTGTCATCATGTTGCAACACGTTCCGCCATGCCATTCCTATACTTGCACGCATTTGGGCAAGGGGGTGGGTGTCCTCAACAGCCACTGGGACAGGGTAATAAAAACAGGTAACTATTCAGCATGGGTATTAGTTTAATGGCTTAAGGACTCAAAAGCTGTGGTAGTTCCCATCAGATGTGCTTGGAGAAATCATGGGGCCGGGCTAGCGTCACTCACTTTCTGCGAACAAGGACCGATTTGTTTTCTGCTGGCGTTACGAACAGCGAAACCGAAGCAGGGCGGCGAAGTGATTTGTGCCAGGTCACGGAGCACGTCAGGGGCAAAGCCGAGATGGGAACGGGCACCTCCGAGCTCCCAGCTCCCCTCGACACCAAGCAGACGAGGCTGGTGCTGGAGCCGTCTGAGGCCAGCAGGGTCAGTATCTGCCGAGAAGAGTCGCCTGATGATACAAGAAAAGAAACTTTCTTCTGCTTTCTAAGCTTGAGGTCCCCTCTAGCAGCTAGCCTTTGCTTTAATAGTGCTACCTCTTGCCAAATACACCTTTGAGCCTCCTTCACCCTTGGGTACCTCTCCAGGTACTTTTCCAGGCACCTTTATATGAACCTATCACTGGGGGCACCAGCTTGTGTTGAGTTTTTATCCCAGAAGTGGGTCTCGGCTGCCAAGATCTCCATATAATAGACATGCAGAAGTCTGGATCCCTCTGCAAGGTCCTTCCAAACCAAAGGCATGGGGAGAAGTCTGTACGTGGGCTCCCCCCGAGGCTGCTTAACGCACCTCCCAACCACAACTGGGATACAATGCAAGGTGAGCTCAGCAAAGCACTTGCAAGAATTGGGCAGGAAGTGGCGATTTTGGATAAAATCAGGTTCATTTCGTCTTGAACCAAAAGGTCCATGTCTGCAGAGCCCCCAGTTGCTTTGTCACAGATGTACACACAGACAAGCCTGTGATCTGGTGAGCAACCTGGAAATGAGACTCTCCCAACTGGTTGCGATTAACTCTATCAGCCAGCAGGCATCTGAGAAAGGCATTTCCATTTCTGTGGTCCCAGGTCAGGAAAATGTGTTTCTAAATCCACACTTGCTTTTTCTTTAGCTTATTGCCTGGCATCTCCAAGTTGAAGTGGTTTAGCTGCCTCCACTGTAATTTTCCACACCTAGCTTCTTTGGATTTCTTTTTTTAAGTCTCACCTTAACTCTAAATTTATTCGGGTTTGTTTTTGTTCGTATGATAATCACAACATTCTTTTGATACACTTTTTTTAAGCCTTGATTTACTGAGATTTGCTTGCAACCTTCGTTCCAGTTTACCATTTTTTCTGCGTGGGGATATTTTAAATGAATATAATTATAGTTAATAGCTTTTGCAGGTACTAAAGCATCTTTTGATTTGAGTCCTAACTTTCGTTATTACCCCCCACACACATACACACCTTTTTAGATATTCTCTGTTTAACCTATGCCTAGAGATTAATTAAAGTGTCATTAAAATGCCTTTAGTACGTTTTGTGTCCTACATGCCTGGAAATATTTTTTTCCCACAGTCAGAATTGTTGTGCTTGTACCAACAATAACTGGCATGTGGCTTGTTTTGTAGATCACCATGAGATATAACGAACACTCCTAATTAGAAGAAAACACATTCATTTTTTGGATGCCTGTTCAAAGTTTTCTCAGGAAGACCCACTAGGTTTTCATTTGCATCTCTCCATCGCTCTTGGCCGGCTCTGATGTCGGGACCGAGCACTCGCTCAGGAGCACAGCATGAGTCCCACATTGCAGATGGTTGCGAAATGGAAATTTAGGATCATCCCAATCAGTTACGGGGCAGAGTTTCTACCCCATCCATACATTTTCAAGCTTTGAGTGTTTAAATGTGTGTAGTCCAGCCTTGGGTAGAAAGTCTCCCTCCTCTTTCAATATTTCTGCTTGGGGAGAACCCGTAGCTGGAAAATAATCTGGACTTAGAGCATGTATGCCAGTAGGTTTATCTACAGCTAAATCCTACAGCTGCCCTTGCAAAAATGGAGCTGGTCAGAGGATGGGAATGGATATGCTCGATTGCTATCGATGACCAGAAAAACTAAAGTAGGCAAAAAAACTCCAAAATTTGCTTTATCATCCATTTCCTTCTTCCTTCATCCTTTCCAGCCGGGTCGTCCCCTGCGAGCTGGATTGCTCAACCAGAGCAGCATCGCATCAGCACCGTTTGCCCTTCGAGCGGGATCCCCCATGCGCGCTGCTCACGAGGACCCATCGGATGCGAGATGCTGCGTGAACACCGGATCGCTATCGCCGTTGCGGCAGCAGCAAGCTTTGCCCAACGGGCCGGGGGCTTGGCACGGCCCCAGCGCTGGATGGGAGCGATGTGTGTGAAATAGTAGAAATTAGGAGCTCTTGGTATCTCCCTGGGCAAGAAGCGGTGCCGGTCCAGATATTAATGTAAATAATTTGGGATTCTACACAAACCCAGTTCAGTGCTTTCTTCTCCAGCCTTTTGCATCTCCTTAAGAGTATTAAAAAGTCCCCAACAAATAAACACACAGGTGAGCGGCTGGGACAGAAAACCAAAACCCAAACTGCACAACCTCCCCAAGGACCCATTTCGTCTCTCAGTGACACCTTTAAGTGGAAACCAGGATTCTGAGCTCCTCATTCCTGGTTTCTAGGGAGCAGAAACATGATGTCGGGTCAGGCATCAGGCTCTTGTGCAAAGTCAGCACCAGCTTGGAGGTGCCATGGCTGCTTTCTGGTTTCACCTCCGTCAGAAAAGGAGCTGAGACTCCCAGCATCCCAGAGGTTTTCAGCCAGGGAGCCAAGCTTGGAGCCTTCCTCATGCCCTTGCTTGGCAGGACACACCAGGAAGGCATCGACCCAAGGGTCATGGATGCTTTTAGCATCACCCTGGCACAGCTCCTGCAGTCTCCTCTCTTAAAAGACATGAGAAGAACAAAACAAAAAATGACACGAGAAGAATAAAACAAAACAACAGGAGCAAATTACTGACTTCTCGAGGAAGATGGTGCTGAAGATAGGGTAATTATGTTCCCTTTCAACAGCTGAGAGGAGTTGGGTTGTTTCATGGCCTGACTTCTAAACCTTGAGAGGTTTTTCAGCCGTAGGCTTTGGAGAACCTCTGCTGAGCAACTCTCTCCCTGCTGGTAACGTGTCCCCGGCTTAACATGAGCCTTGGCCTTGCAGGCTGGCACATCGCTGGGGACACCCTTGGGAAATCACCAGGGAGCATCGTGGGCAGACCCCGTGGCCCCTCTTCTCCTCCCGTGACTCAGGGCCAGGGCCACTACATCGCCTCTCCATAACAATTCCATCTTTTGTAAGAGGGCTGACAGCGACCCACCTTGCAATTAGCAGGTTGTTTGGGGAGAAGTGCTAATAAGCACCCTGACGAAGGTGAATCTGGGAGGGAGGCGGACGCTGAATTGACTCAGTGTCCTCCTGGCAGCGGGGGAGAAGGATGCTAGGGATCTGCTGGACATGATTTTGCGACACAGCCTTGCTCACCCTCCATTTCCAAAGACTCTCGGAGCATCCCATCCTGGATGAGCCAGTGAAAAGCCCTGGAGAAAAGGTCACCCCTGGTTTTAGACTGGGACTGTCTACTGCCACCCTTGCCCTGTGAATTTTTGCAGCCTCTCTCCCTTTCTGCTGCCACAAACACCTTACTGCCAACAACCTTTTCATCCCTTGATTTTTCCGGTGGGTACCGCTTTGCAGGAGTGTTGGAAAAGCCTTAGCAGACCACCGTCAGTCCAGAAACAAGGAATCTCCGCCCCCCCCAAATCCCAGGTCTTCACTCTTGTAACCTTCAACCCCTCCATCCCCTCTCACAGGTCAGTGCCGTTGGTTATAATCTGTGCTACAGTCGCTCCAATCAGGTCTTGGGGTATTATTTATCGCATTTAGTACCTGCCATCAGTCATGAAAACTTAACAAAGACCCTATTGGGTTTATCTATAGGCAGCTAAACAAACGTATCTTGCTCTCCCGTTATCTTCTTGTTAACAAAACACTATCAGGATGTTCTAAACATCAGCATTTACTGCACAAGAGCCCTTTATCTGGCATGATATATAGAGAGCCCATCAATTAGTGCAGGGGGCTTGGAAATACCTGCCACGCTTCGCTCAAAAGTCCCAGCACCATCCCAGGGCTGCATCGCAAGTAAATATCCTTGTGCGTTTCCCGGCCTTGAGCATCCCTGCATGAGCTGGAAGAGCTCATTATGAGCAGAAATCATGATAAATGTATTTTTTCCACTCTTTTTTTAATATCAAGCCAGGCAGGCTGGAGACTTGCCACGGAAGGAGCAATGCAAGAGCAGCCAGGGCGCTGGATGGTGCAGGGGATGGGAAAAAGAGAAACAGGCTTTTATTCAGAAAGGCTGGACGTGGTTTGGGAATACAGTGAAAAGTACCACGAGACAGGGTATCCTCCTGACAGCAAGACCTTGTCTGCAGGATCAGTGCCCCTCAGGTCCCCCCACCGTAATGTCGCTGTAGTGGAGCAAGGCTCGCTCTTGCTCACCGTCAGCTCAAAGGGATGGATGTGACAGGTCTTGGACACCAACCACCGAGGATCCAGGGCAGCTCCTTTCTTCAAACACCTCTGCTAAATCTGCACGTCAGCAGAGGAGCCACTTCACCCCACACCATAAACCACGCTCCCCTGTGTCAGCTGGACCGACGGTGTTTCACCCTCCTCCGCGGTGGTTGCATCGCAGTGGGAAAGTGATTCTTCAGATAAATGGCAGATCGGGAGTTTTAACCCCAACTCCTGTTTGTCTCCGATTATTTGAATATCTTGCAAAACAGAAACTTTGTAAACAAGCACACGGCCTGGTTTGGAAACCACTGCAAGCTGTCTCCAAGTGATGGTTTGCTCTTGGGAGATGTTTTCCTCTAGGTGGGTCTCCAAGCTCGGGACTTACTTCCTGCACTTGCAGAGGGTGGACTGGTGGACTTCCCAGTCATTTCAGTGGCTCCGTGTATCCGAGAGAAGAAGCTGAATGTTTAAAGGTTGTTAATTATTTTTATTTTTTTTTAATTCCTAAACTAAAAATAAAGGGAGAAACAGAGGAGGAGCTGGGGCTGGGCTGACCTCTGCCTGGCTTTGAAGAGGTGGCATCAAACACTTAAATGAAATAGGTGATAAAACCAGTGAAGCCAGTGATGGGAGTCAGAGAGGGCAGATGGGATCAGAGCTTTGGGCCAGGCCGGTGCAATTAGGAGTGTGTTTTGCACCAAGCTGAGCAGGACACTGGAGGTGGGAGGCCAGAGAGGTGCAGCAATACGGAGAGATAAGATCCCGGAGCAGTGCTGGAGCTGTCTGGACAGAGAAGAGTAGGAGGCACCATAGAAATTTCCTGGGAGCTTATCACCGTGGGCCATCTTCTCCTCCTCTTTCACATCTGCAGCAGACCTGGTGCCGCAGGACCAGCCCTCGCCCGTCCCTGCTGTCGTCAGGCATCGTGGCTGCGAGACCCATCACTGCAGGGTGGGGGTCTCTGTCCTGAGCAGATGGAAATTAGGGCTCCAGAGATGTTTAGCTGCCTTAAAACAGAGCCAGAAAGAGGTGGTAAATATCTTCGGGCCAAGGACTCGTGGTCCCAGGCACTCCGAGGTGGTGGGGCTGGTGGGCAACAGATACCAAAAGTGGACATTTGTTGAAGTTGGCTTCGGTGCGAAATTCAGGAACCCACGAAAAAAAAGCATTTGTGCCTTTATCCGCGCCGTTCCCGGTGGGAAAGGGCTGCTCGCTAAAAGCCAGCCCAAAGCGACGCATCGCGTTCGGTCTCCAGAGACGAAGGATGGGGTTGAAATCAAATCCAGCAGCGTGGCCCCATATGGGCAAAGCCTCGCTGGTGGGGAGGGAGCACCTCAGGTTAGCGGGGGCCCTTTCCAGCAGCGCATTAACCCGTTGTCCTCTTACCGCTGGAGCTGGCTTTTAACACCCTTAAACCAGCTCCTAACCCCACGAGAAGGACCCCCTACAACTTATACCCAGAGCCAGGAAGCCGAGGTAAGGAGCCAGGTAGAAATTGGACTTAAAAAGAAAATCACCCCGGCGAGGGGGTGGTCATTGCCGATGGTTATTTAGTTATTCGGTTTGGGGAGGTGCTTGGTTTTGCAGGGCGAATCTCCACGCGGGTTTTACATTCAGATATTCACCTCACACCGCTCTCATATCATTGCTGTTGGCTGTTTTTTTCCTCCAACTGCTATTAAAGTTACTATTTGATAGGAGAACAAAAGACAAGTAGGAATCATTGGTGCAAAACCTCACCATCTAAGCATGAACTTTCTGGACCAGGAACTCTGAGCCCCTGATCTGTGTGATATATAGTTTGGGTACAATAATATCTGCTACAGTTATTATTACCTATATTACAAAGATCTCAAAAAAAAAAAAGGGGGGGAGGAAAGATTGCACACGTGCCAGCTAGTTTCTCTGTTAGGGAGAGGGGAAAAAAAAAAAAAGAATAAAAGTTTAATAAACGTGTGCTGTGTTGTGGATGACTTTGTGGCGACCTTTGTTGCAAATGGCCTATGCATGCGGAATAATGGTCTCCGTGCAGAGAGGGAAATGGCTTAGTGCTATCATCGTTGCCTCGGTAACCATCAGAGTCTCCATCTAGCAGAGAGAAATGAGTTATGAAAAGGCTTGAGTGAAGAAGGGATTAACACATGATCCCAGGGACAGCATGTCAATCAAAATCAGCGGAGAAATTACACTGCTCTATTTGAGAATGTCTCCGGAAACGCAACCTTAGTGGGTGTATGTATGTGGATGTATGCAGGCATGATGGAGAGACGTACAGCTCTGAGCCTCATATGGAATGTATAGATTTTGATATATATATATATATATATATAGCGCAAGATACCTGCAAGCACTGGTGTGCACATGCATAAGCACCCCCTGAACGCACGCTACCTATATGTTCGTGTCCAAACACACGCAGGAGGCACCTCGCCATAGGGTCACACCTTTGTGATGCCCATATGATGCGTGGCCTCGTGCTCCCTGGGCTCCAGGCTGCCCCGAGCAGCCAAGCAAAGGAAAACCATATAGAATAAAAAAATTCTACAATAATCCAAAATGCATATTTGATCCTGAAATTTGCTCATCCTCTCTCCCGTCCTCACCAGGCTTCGTTAAAATGTCCCCTCGTTGGCATCCCTTGTTCCTGCAGGAGAACCCAGCGGCTGAACCCCCTGAAGTCCTTCGTGCACCTCCGAAAGGGAGAACCGAAGGAAACGTTTCCCCTCCAACACGCTCAAAATGCAAAAGCCAGGGCAATATGAAGACTATAGCTTTAGACTGAGGACCTCGATGGCTTCACCTGAATATCTTCCATCAGCGTCGCACTCCTGAGCTCTGCAACTTGTAGGTCAAGGGCATGGGAACTAAACCCATGATTAACTCCCTCTTGGTTTTAGCTATTGCAAACTCTCTGGTAGTTACAACCCCCGGCGCTGCTCAGCCGTGTGTAGCTGTGCACACATTTCCTATGGCGATTGTTTGCCTTGATTCAGCTGACGAGCTTTACATTACCTGGGACCAGAGTGAGTTTTCTGCTAATGTTGGGAGCAAAATGTGATTGCTGGGAAGGGAGGGTTTGTGCGGCTTCGTAGCTGAGGAGTGTGGCTGCAAAAGGCCTTGAGTATTTGTTCTGTTCATTGGCCACTTCAGTAATAGAAAACTTTCTCTTCCAGGAAATTCTCTCTCTCTTTTTTATTTATTTTTTTCGAGCAGATAATTATTACAGGGAAAGTAAAATTTCTCTTTGGTTTCTTCGCTGCCTGCTGAGCCGCCCAGCCCACCCCCACACCGGGAAGTACAAGAGCCCTCGGGGAGGGGATTTGCCCCCCGAAAACATTGCTGGATCACCCAGCAATCCACAGCCCCAGCTTTTCCCTGTGCTCATCACACCTCCTCGTCGGCACAGCGTGGGCCCCTCGCACCCACGGTCCTACGTCCCTGCGTGAGCCCCCTGCGCAGCTCACCCTGTGCCCGCAGCTCGCTCCCACCTCACCCTTCAGCTCCAGGTGCGGTTGCTTTACAACCGCCCCTATATATTCCATACGTGCCCAGGCTCTTCACCTGCCCCCATCCTGCCATACCCCCATCACCACAGGCAAACGTTTCCATACATCCCTCTCCCCTCCTAACGCACAGACACAGGCGGCATCTCCCGAACCGCCCTTACGCCAAAACACGCGTGCCCTGCGTCACCCCCACACCCCCAGACCCGCACCCGGGCGCTCAGCCCTCCCGGCCAGCCCGGTCCTCACGCACCCTTTGCACCAACGCACCTTCTCAGATGCATCTTTGGGTTTTCCCCTGCAGGTAAAGACCGTGCGGCCCCTCCACCCACCCACTGCAAAGTCGCCCCCCGTCTCTTCAAACCCCTACGGCTCATCTAAGGTGCACCCACCCGCACCCTGCAGCATCTCATATAAAACACGTAGAAGCCCAGCTGTAGATGCCATCAAAATACATCCATCGCCCAAATGCTCCCAAACATATCCCCCCTCCCTGATGGACAGGGACACCCCCAGCCTGGCCAGTAAACCCTCCACCAAGGGTTCCCATAAACCTCCACCACCATGAAACCCTTGGCCCTGGCTTTTTGGGGCTCTCCAAGCCCCGCATCTCTCCCCACAACCCCATCCTCTTCCTTCCCCTCTCCTTGCTTTCCTTTCTCTCGGGTTTATTTCCCACTCCTTCCCCCCTTTCTTTCCCCAGCCTCCCACACAAGTTTAAAGCCATCAGCCCAGCCAACGGTTAACCAAATCGCCTTGACCTCTCTGCTATTTGATATTCGCCTCCTTGACACTCATTTAGGAGCTCGCAGCGGTAAAGCAGACATTGGACAAGTCCAGCCTGAAACCAAAGCCCTATGAAAGGAGGAGAGAGATCAGAAGAACCTGATAGCTAGGAACTTGTTCTCTCCAAAGGCTTTCTGGACATTTTAGCCTGGATCAGGGGTCCGTGGAGCGCCAGTTCGTCGCCAAGCAGGGTGTAAACGTTAAATGTTAGCTATTTGTTCCAGAGATTGGCATGAAGATCGAGCCTTTCTGCCTCCTCTCCCCCCCGGCCCCCCTCCCGCAGTCTCTCCAGCCCGTCCAGAGTCTCACAGACACTCATTCATTAGCGGTTTAATAACCCTCCCGACGTGATAACATCCTCTACTCCCGGCTCTGCGAGCGGAGGTGACCCTGGGGTGGGTGGGGGGGTTGCGGGGATGGGGGGGTGCTGCTCACTCGAGATGCTCCGGGAGGTGGGGATGGGGATGGGGGGGCTCAGGGGTACCACCAGCCAGCACGGGCTGCCCCTCCTGCAATTGCTGGGGGAAGAAAAGCCCCCCCCCCAAAAAAAAAAAACCAACCAAAAAAACCCCAAAACAAAGAGAAAAACACACAACCCCCCCAAAGTTTGGTGCTCGAGTTCCTAAAAGTCCTCGGGACGCCTCCCCACGAGGTCCCCAAGGGGTTTTGGGGGGCTCAGGGGGGGACACACAGACGCTGCCCCCCCCCGCGGTCCCTGCCGGCGCCCCCGCCGTGTCCCCAAGCCCGGCTCCGCCGCCTCCTCCCGCGCTGCTGCAGGGATGCTGGCGGTACCTCACCTGATCAAGCCCTATATTTTTTTTAAATGCCTCTAATTTCGACATTTAGCGCATTTGCCCCGTCACTGCGGATTCAGGCATCTGAAGCAACCCTTCGAAACTCTGATTAGTTCAGCTTCGTTCAGTGCCTTTTCCTCCTTCGCCTTTCTCCCCAGTTGTTTTGGGTTTTGGGGGTGGGTTTTTGTGTGTTTTTTTTTTTCCTCGCTCCCTTTCTGCGCGTCTTTCATGCGCTGCAGATAAGATATAAAATACTCTATCGGGATACTGTAATATTAAAGATCAAAAGTGGCATCAATTGAAGACCAAACGCACGGAAAACAAAGGGGAAGGCTGGGAGATGTTCATCAGCTAATTACAACTGCAAATATTATGCAAATTTATCTTGGCACAGAAATGGAGAAAGCGAGTTTAAGTGCGGAGATAATGCTGGAATATTGAATGTTCAGCTGAGGGTGGGACGTGGTCCAATAAATTCATCTGAGGAAGAACCGGTATTATATATATGTATATTCCTATCAAATCATCTACACTTCAAATTGGGGGGATCAAAAATTGCGGTTATAATTGATACTTGAAATTCCTTGACAAATATTGCACAGAATAGACGGTGGAGGAAGAGGAGGGAAGCAGAGATTACCCTTTGGATGGGATTTGTGAAACACCGCATATAAAATGATGAACCTATAGCAGGGAGACGTGCATTTGGAACACGCACACGGCGGGGGGGGGGAGAATGGTCCCCCCCACTCAAGACCCCCAGGTGGGAGCCTTTCCCTTTAGGCAAAGGGGAAAAACAAGTTATTTTTCAACCTCGTTTCAGAAGCGTCTCCCGCTTCCTGGAAAAAAGGACCGTGCTGGACCTGGTTAATGATTAAACACCGTCCCTGTGCCGTGAGAGCCAAGAAGGGAGGAGAGGGAGCCAGGGAAACTTAAACCAAGGCAGAATAGAGCTGCCAGCACCTGTCCCCAGAAATTTTAGCATCAGGAGTGCCTGTACACAAAGGAAAAAAAAAGGAAAAAAAGGAAAAAAAAAAAAGGGAAACCCCCCCCCC